>NC_134456.1:3005769-3306346 GCF_047948215.1 Lycorma delicatula
AGCCACCTAGGTTAATTTAATTATTTTGTGATGAAAGTAAACCGTAGGTGAAACTTAGGAGAATAAAGGTTAGAACATAAAGAGCAAATAAAAATGAACTTGAAGGATGTATTACCATATAATCCTACCCTACTAAACGGCATTTGTATGTATGTATATATATATATAAAAAAATAAGGGCTAATAAAAAAATACGTAATAGATTTTAGTCAAACTTTTATTATACCATAATAAGAATTATAATTGCCATTTATTGTATATCTAAATGATTAAAGTTTCAGTTACTTAAAAATAATATCATTTAAATGGCGACCGTCATTGTCTATACACGACTGAAGCCTCACTCGGAAATTGTGCATTACTCTCGTCGTCATCTCTTGTGGAATTTCCGCGATTTCGTGTCGGATAGCAGCTTTGAGTTTACTCTTTAAGTAGCCCCATAGAAAGAAGTCACAAGCAGCAAGATCGGGTGAATGAGCTGGCCACGGCATGTTACCTCGCAGTGAGATTAAACGCCCTGGAAACATTTGTCTTAGGACTTCCATAGATTGTCTTGCTGTGCGAGCGGTTGCACCATCCTGTTGATACCATACAACACGATTTCAAATTTCATTCAGTTTTGGCTTCAGGAAGTTGTTTAGCATGTGCACATAATGTTGAGACGTAACTGTAACTGTTTGCCCTTCCTCCTCAAAAAAATACGGGCCTATGATTCCAAAGTCTGCTACAGCACACCAAACTGTAACATGTTGGCTACGGAGAGGTCGCTCATGCAGTTGTCTAGGATTATTTTCTGCCCGATAACGAAAATTTTGCTTATTGACATAACCTGATAAATGAAAATGCGCTTCATCAGATGAGAGTACGACTGCATTGTTTGGAACATTTTCAAGGATAGCGTGACAAGATGCAATACGACTGGCTCGATCACGTTCACTAAGTTCCTGCACAACCATTATTTTATACGGGTGGAAGTGCAGGTCTTTGTGTAAAATTCTTCTCACTGTTCGATCAGCTATTCACAAGCTGGCAGCGTACCTACAGGCTGGACGCCTTGGAGATCGTCTAACTGCTTGCTGGAGTAGTTGAACGTTCTGTGGAGTTCGAACGCTGCGAGGTCTACCGCTCATCTGATTTTCACGATTCAAATGGCGTATATATCAGCAGGTTGAGTGCTAACTGCTTAACGCTCTTGGTTATCCGGAAATTAAATCACTTAGCCCTATGTTTTGATTGCACTCACCCATCGTAAAACCAACTGATTCGATCTTTCGCTAAATACGCTCAAACCTGTGCGCTAGCACAGCTGTACAGTATAAAGTTATTTAGACTATATGTAGAAATAAAAAAAACTTTTTAAACACCACTCTTATATTAAATGCACTAAAAAGAAGAAAATAAAAAATATGTAAAAAAAATTGTTAAAACATCACACTATTAAATTAAAACGCACTAAAATGTAAAAAATAATTTTAGGACGGTATCGCACAATTTATTTGACACAACAAGCTTTGACAGTGATATGTAAGATTATCTGAAAATCATAGCTCCAAATTAAAAATTTGATGTTTTTGCCAATCTTTTCTTATGTGATGAATGGCTTAAGAGTGGGGGGTGCAAACACGCATAAGAAAAAAAATTAGCAAAAACATCAAATTTTTAATTTGAAGCTATGACTTTCACATAATCTTACACATCACCATCAAAGCTTGTTGTCAAATCCATTCTGAGATACCTTCCTAAAATTATTTTTTTATCTTTTAGTGAATTTAATTTAAGAGTGGTGTTTTTAAATTTTTTTTTACATACTTGTTATTTATTTATGCGATTTGTTTTTCTTCATGAAATAATGAACTATAACCAAAAAGTAGGCACCAGAATTTACCAAACACTAGCGGAAAATCCTGATTCATTAGTATCAATTTCTAGAGTTAAATTTCTAATTTAACTTTCATTATATCAGTTTTCATCATTCAAAAAAAAATATTTTTACACAAGAGGTAATCAATTTTTAGCACCTAATAATCCTATTCTGAGATGCCATCCACCAGGGCAACCCGCCCGGAGGGCCTAGCTGTGGAGGGGTGTCATAGGCCGCCTTACAGGTAGTGTAATAATATATATGTTATTTATAAATGTCATGAAGGTATATTAATTTTTCCTCCATACAATTTCCCGGTTTAATTTAAAATTGGCACAATATAAATCAAATGGGGTAACTTATCATTCAATCTATAATTTGTACCTAGTACACCCCTAACAGAAGCTGCACTGTACAAAATAATCTTCACAAATAAATACTGATAACATTGATGAAAATCAAACAAATCATTATGCTGATAATTTATTTTAAGGAAGGAAGTATTTATTATGTATTTATTTATTATCATTTTGTCTATAAATATCTCTTTATAAAAGAGTTAGTAAGTTGTTAAATTACATTAAATTATATAATAAACAAATAATACAAACAAAACTAAAAAAAATAAGTTTTTATCCAAATAAAAATATGAAATTAAAAGATTTAAATGATTATGTTAATATATTAACATTGTTATATTAATAAATTAATATTTTTAATATATTTTATAAAGATTTGTTCTGAAGAAGCAGAGATGAAAGTGAGGATATTTAATGTAGGTTACATTGGATAAGTGAATAAAAATCAGTTTTAATTAAACAAAAAGAATTACGCAATTCTCATATCACAGTTATAAAAAAAGGCATAAAACTTATATAATTTTCAGCAATTAAACTTGCAAGAAAAAATATTTTTAAAATTCCAAAAGAAGAGAGAAGAAAATCCAAAGATAAAAGTACAATTGCATATGACATTTTAAGAATAAAACTTCCTAAAAAAAATCTAAGATCGAATACGCCAGTAACAGCAAAGTTAATAAAGTAACTTAAAACAGAATATTGACATTATAGTTTGTAAAAATTACAAAGCAATCAAAGAATATTATTCATAAGAGGAAAAGATTGTAAATAAATTTACTTTTATTACCTTGAATATAAGTATACATCTTTTTTATGTTAAGCATAATATAAAATTTCACAACAGACAAAATACAGACCAAAGATAATTGACAATGAAATTCAGCTACAAGTATATTTTCTTACTGATGAAATACTGTTCAACTATTTAACAGCAATTGTTGATATCTAAAATATTTACTAAGTTCTACAGTTTCGTTAAAATTAAAACCTACATTTTTAACAAGCTGGATAAACTATTTTAAAACATTCATTATTTAAATAAAAACTAGTATTTTTTAAACGGCCATTAGTTTAGAATAGAATATCAAATCCATTTTGTAAGCAGGAAAATTTAAAACTATTTCCTTAGTAGTAAGCTAATATTGTAAAAACAGATAGAAATAAAATGAAATGAAACAATGATGATCATTAGGTAAAAAGTACTTTTTATTGTTATAACAAAAATAATTTCTTAATGTATATTCATCTAAATTTAATACCATTCTTTTTTCATATTTTCAAACCATTCATGTAAAAAGATTATCATTTATGTTTTTTATATCAATTTTATCACTATAAATGAAATAATACTAGCATTTTACTAAATTCTGTAGTAATTTAAACATGCATAAGTAAATTTTATTCAAAACAGCTCGTTTTATCAGCTTAAGGGTATGTAGTTTAGTAATGTAATGTGTAATGTGTAATGTAATTGCAAAGCACAAAGTGTATATTAAACAACATAGTGCTAAATGAACAATAGTAAGTTATAAAAATAAGAAAAAAATAATAAGTCATAAAAATAAGAAAAAAAATAAGTCAGCTTACCTTCAAAACCCTGATTATGATGTATTTCACGTGGAGGACCTTGTACTTCATTACCTTCCAACACTGCTAATAAACACTGATGTATACAAATATACTGCTGTTCAGTCTGCACCATCCATACTCGTTCTTTTCGCATAGCATAGACAATTCCGAATATATCCACATGATCGGAATGGTTGATCTGTTGTAATATTCTATCCAGTGCTATAAGTGTACCAGATCGACCTACACCCGCACTGTGAAATAAAACAAAGCTAATTATCACCATTGAAAAAGACAATAAAACTATTTAATTTAAAATACTGATAATACTAAAAGCTATCGTAACAAACAACTACTATGCAAAACACTTATCTCTGTTGGAAATGTTTTGTTCTCTGTTATTATAATTCTTTTATAATTAAACTGTTATTAATGAGAGTTTCAGTTTATTTGAAAAAAAAATCTGTACCGATTGTAAAGCATTACATTTAAAAGTATCCAGTTTTTACCCAACAATGCATTTTAACTTTAGATATTTTCAAAAGAGATTAAATTAATTATACATAAAAATTGTATATTATTAGTAACATTATTAGAATCATTAGTAACACTTTTATATTAAAATTTGAGCTTATCTGTACCGTAGCTAAAAAGGAAACCATTTTAAACAGTTATGTTTATAAGAATTTTTTTTTAAATTTCATCAGTGCAATATATTTTAAAGTATTTCACTTACTTTGTGGCGCATAGGGTATATTCCAATAACCTACCAGTAGATCAACAGAGAAATTGTAGAATTCTTTTTCATTAAATTCATCCACTGACTATTCATTCTGAATGAATCTTGTTATCAAATTTAAGTTTAAATATTCTTATTTAACACTGCATTCTAAAAACCTCTATACTTTCTTTTCAGACCTAATGTTCATTTATTACTTGCATTAGTATATGTCATTACTAATAGTAACCTTTAACATTTCTATTACAGCAGTAGGCATGAGTGTACTTGTTTAAAATACACGAATAAAATTAAATACCTATCGACTATCACTAGTGCAAATGCAGAATATTTTTTTAATTGAAATCATTTTTAATAAGTTTGAGAATGACAATAAAATATTACAGACATAATTAATTATTTAATTATATATGGTACAATTATTATAAGAAACATAATATACATAGACAGAATATGTGTTTATAATCTATGAATACAGGAAGATAGGATAATTAAACACAAACCTGCAATGTACAACAATAGGCCTTTGATCAGCCCCAACTCTTTCCCTAAACGCTCTGACAAATCTCACTAACGTTTGTGGAGGACTTGGGACACCAAAATCTGGCCATGTTGTGAAATGAAAATGTCTGATTACACGCTGTTGATCACCCTATAAAAAAATTAACAGAGTTTGATTATTTTCATAAAACACTTTCCAAAGAAAAAAAATTTCACAAAGTGCAGTTCAAAAGTAAGGGCTGATTGTAACAAAATGAGAACGATTGAAAAATGAAAAATTTATTAACGGTTTCAAATATTTACATATTTATTTTTCTACTTAAATTCCTGTTTCAAACGCTTTTGATATATCATGAAACAACCTTCTTCAAACCCACTGCATAAAATTCTGCCACCTAGGATAGCAGCCAGTTTTACACAGAGATTTTCAACTCTTCACTTTCTTTGAATCAAAAATCTCCCATCCACTTTTGAATCGTTTCTATTGTGCATGCAACTGTATGTGGAAGTGTGTTATTGTGAAAAAGAACTTTATCTGATCTCAGTATTCCTTGTCGTTTGTTTTGAATGGGACGACACAGTTTAAGAACTGTTTGCAATAAACTTGTGATATATGGATGTTCCAGGTTTTATGAAATCAATCAGAAGCACACCCTTTTAATCCCAGAATACAGTTGCCATGGTTTTGCTTTGAGACTGGGCTTGTTTGAATTTTTTCAGTTTAAGTAAACTGGAATGAAGCCCCTGCATGGACTGTAGTTTCGTCTCTGTAATTACATACAAAATCTATGTTTTATCATCGCTGACAATATGAGAAAAAATTCATCTCCCTTGAAGTTAAAGCAGTTGAGAAAGGCATGTGCAAATCATCTTGTGAGCACTTGTCAACATTTTCGGCATCCATCACGCACACATCAGTCTAGAGTGTCAGTCGTGATTCTCAACAATGTTGTCTTTGAAACTTGCTAATCATAAAGCGACGATTTTTTCTCACTGCATTCACACGTTCAACGAGTTCGTCAGTCCAGACAATAGGCCTGCCGCTTCTCTGTTCATCGTGAAGATTTGAACAGCCTTCCTTAAAATCATGACACTGTTGCCTCATTTTTCTTTCACTCATTGCAGCGGGTACACAGGTTTAATACAATTAATGGTGAATTTCGGCAGCATTATGTTCTCTTGTAACCTAATCAGTGATCATACAAACAGGCAAACAACAATGAACTGTCAGCAATGTGGCGGTTACACATGTGGTGGTTGGGCTTTAAGTGCTCAATGGACATTTAAAGCTACTGCAAATATGCGAACCAATCGATGTTGCAAACCACTATTTATCAGCCCTTACTTTTGAACTGCGCCTTGTACAATAGAATACTGTTCATCAAACACTAATTGTATATAATATGTAAATTATCCAGCTACATGATGATTTAAAAAAAATTAAAAAATTTATAAATAATATTTCAGTAACAGGTCTGTTTTTGCATCTTCTTTAAAAATGAAATAAAACTATTTCATTATTATGTCCGTAATTGAATTGAACAATTTTTTTATGTTTGAAATTCCTAGTGTTTAGACCTACACAAGCTATCTACAAAATTAAATTTTGAGATACTTAGTAAAAACAAAAAAAACTACATATGTATATAGAACGTTGCAAATCGTGTTCAGGAGACTCTAAAATGTAAAGTTGTGCTTTGATCTACGACTTAAAACCTTCCCTGGGAAAACACACAATATGACAATAATTCATTGAAAACATTTCTTACTGTATTCCCGATAGGTTTACATCACAGGTTACAGGTTTTATAATTAAAGTGAATACTTGTTCTGTATAGTATAATTTATTTTTTTGAATTTTTGATACAGCTCACCATCGACATTAAATTGAAGAAGAAATAAAATATTAGGATTTTACAATCCCCACATTTCTGATTGCAACATGCCAGAGATCAATCATTCAATCATATAATCATTGCTTTAGCAAACAGACATATATGAACATGTGCATATGCGCATGTGTTATGAAAAGATGAAAACTTATCTGAAATATTTTTTCTAGATTTTAACTTCCAAATATATAATTATTTCATATTACTAAAAGACTATACTATGCTAAGCAATGAATAAATGTCAATACAAAATTCTAAGAAGTTTTTTTTTTATACGGATTCCTCCCACAAAAAAGGAAGTTTACATTATATTTTTGTAATCAATGTTTTTGCTTAAAATGTTTTTTATTCATAAATCTGCTAACATAATAGGGTTCTGGAAGTCAGAATCCAAACACAAAACACTTCTCATCACATCTTGCATTGTGATCTTAACAAATGACTAACCCCATTAAAACTTACAAACAGTAATCATAAAATAATATTTGAAATTATATTTCCAGGAATTAAATATATTTATAAAATTAGTGTTATGAAATCTATTAAAAAACATTTCTGGTAAGCTGGTAAAAATAAACAAAAAATATAAATGTAGAAGATTTTGTTACATAGAAAAGTGATGACTTGCCATGATATATAGATGTGTAGTTGTACACATAATGTTATTTCTCTGCATTGTATAATTACCACCCATATTTAGGCATCCATCAGACTGCACATCACATATTACAGATTCTCTTTGAATACTCTGCCACCAGGATACTAGCCAATTATTAACCCTTCTCATTGGCTTCAAAATGCTGATAGCAACTAGTCAACCTTCTTCACCTTAGTGAAAAGATCATAGTTATTTGGTTTCCAGGTTTCAAGTAGTTAAGGGTTAAGGAGGTTAGTTAAAAACAAACCACAACTGCTTATGTAAATTCTTTAAGTAACCTGTAGTTTCCATCAAAAAGTATAGTTATACTCGCATCAAACGTGAGTATTACAAATTTAATTTATTCTCACAAATTATCTTCCATGATTAAAAGAAGTATAAATTTCCCAGCTCGACTAAATATTTTTTCAACTTAATAAAGATAGTGATCATTAAAAATATCACAACTGCAATTGAAATAATAAAAAAAATTTAATTATAGAAACATTGGTGATTTTTACTGGTTTTTAAAATTATTAAATTAAGTAAGATAGGGTATAAGCATGGAAATGCACAAGAAAAGGATGGGTGGAGGTAAAAATAAACAATATAAGAGCATACACATTCAAAGATCACATCTAATCTCTTATGACATAACCACTATCATATAACTAATTCTTTATATTAATACATACCCGACACATTATGAATTCAGTGATTGTCCAGTCAGGATAATGACTATCATTGAGCATTGTTACAGATATATCACCATAATAAACTGGCAAGGTATCATAAGGCCAGTAATGGTCACATTTTTCACGACCTTTTTCAATGCAACGTGTTAACATGACAATCGCTCGTGAATTACTCTCCCAGCACATACGCCAGAAGTCATCTTTAGTGGAATGAAGGGGACCCTGTGTGACTATAAATTCTCTTGGAGAATTATAACCCTGTAATTAATAGAAATAAATAAAAAAATTAATATCTGTATAAGAAACAAAAGAGTGAATGATATTGTAAACGAAAGCTAATATAATGAAACTGATTGAGTTTTTGTATGTACAAGAGATAACAACATCATATACGTATTTAAAATGTACAAAAATTAACAGCTCTTAACAGCTCCGAATTATATAAAATTACAGCAAAAAATTTAAACAAAATTAAAATATTTCACCATAACATGCATGAATGTTTGAACTATATCTTAACAACATTAAAATATACATTAAAAGAGATTAACAAATATAATTACCGTAACAGATTAAGGCATGAAGTACTGTATTATTTTTAAATTCAAGTGAATGTAAATAATAAGATAAAAATAGTTAAATTTTAGGTCATCCCAGCAAACCAATTCACACAAAATAAAAAAAGATGCTTATTAAAATCTTACTGGGAGATTTAATGCTCAAGTAGGTAAAGAAAAGGCTAGTAAAGAGATATAGTTGGAGTTATAATAGAATGAATAAAAATGGAGAAAGACTAATTAGTTTATGTAAAGCTTTCAATTTAAATCTAATGTCTCCTTATTTTAAAGAACTTCCTAGGAAACAAAAGACGTGGAAGTCTCCTAATCAACTCTTAGGTGAATTTAAAATAGACCATATAGCAATTTCAGGAGCAAATGTGAAAGAAATCTTAAACGTTAAGGTTAGAAAAGGCTGTAATATAGAAACGGATCATTATCTATCCAAAATTTAGGTAACACTTCTTCCTCAAAATACAATGAAAATGTTTAAAAACAAAATTCTTAAAATTGAAATAAAAATTAATACCAAACAAAGAAATATTTTAAAATAAACTATCTGGTTAGCAGTTAGAAAATGGAAGGCTTTCAAGAAAACATTCCAAAACATTTTTCTATAGAAAAAGTGGTATTCCACAAAAAAGGAAGGTTTAAGAATCAAAGAAAAGACACCTGAAGTTTTAAGGTATGTTAAAAGATCACAGGAGAAGAATCAGCTAAATGATATAGAAGAAAATGTTTATAAAGTACAAAACAAGAGATTTTTATATAACTTTTAAAAATAACCAAAAGAATTATCAGCCTCCAAGTTTAAGTTTCAAAAGAACAGATGAATCCCTATCAGTGAATGTGAAATCTTGGCCAATCATTTTAAAAATCTACTGAATTGTGAAGAAACAAAAGAATAATTTACAAAAACTGAGCCCATCAAAAAATGTTCAGATTCAAATCCACCAGATAAAAGAATTAAAAGAGATAACTAAAACTTTAAAACATAATACTTTTTAAGGCTTTTGGTGAAGACTCAATTGTAGCTGAAATGTGGAAATACGCAGTTGAAAGCTTAAAAAAGCTATTTGTTCAAATCTGGAAAGAGAAAAAAATTCCTTCTGATGTTGGAAATTGCTCTCATACACCCTCTCCATAAAAAAAGATGTAAATAACTGTAGAGGCATCTCACTGTTACTTTTAACTTATAAAATTTTCTCAAAAAACTATTACATAAATATTATGGAAGAACAATTAGAACCTTAAATTGGAGAATTACAAGGAATTTTCAGAAAGGGATGGTTGTCTTGTTTAGACAATTTCTAGTCTAAAAACAACTATTCAAGGTTATTTCAAAAGGAGTAAAGGTATTGTAATCACTATTGTGGATTTTAGTTAAGCTTACGATTCAATAAACAGAAAATTTTTGTTCACCATATAAGAGCTCCGATAAGACTTTGCATTTAGTAAAAGAAATCCTTATAAGTATTTGTAAGGATTTCTTTAACAAAAAGTAATTATTAGGGAATGGAAAGAACAGATGGAAATTTTAAAGTTAAAAAATATGAAACTAGGAAGTAAGAATAAATTGTTTGGCCTTTGCAGATGATCTGGCAATTTTTTCCCCCCCGGATATTAAAACTGCAGAAATTCAAACTAATCTTTTAAAAATGTTAGCTGGTTTACAAATTTCTTTCCAAAAAACTGAATTTATGACAAATATTATGCTCTAAAGATTTTAAAAACGAAATATACATTTTGTTTTACGTTATAGATTTTAATAACAAAGTGAAAACATTTAAATATCTATGTGAAATAATTAAAGCTAATGCTTTTAGATAAAGTATCAAATATAGTTAAACCTAATAAAATGTATCTTACGTTATCACTTAACAAAGCGTTTGTACAATGAAAAATCAATTTCCAGAAAAAAGAAAATTAGGCATTATAATACATTTATTAGACCTTAATGTTTGAATGCCTCCAAGTGTTTATGTATGAATAAGATAAGCGAAATTGAAGAGATAAAGAAAGGGAGAAAAATATTAGGGGCAGTTAAAATTCAAGAGAATAAGTGAAGGATTAGAAAAATTGATGAGATTTATAGATTTAATGTCAGACTTTCAAATGTTACAAGGATAAAAACTGATGATGTTTTTGGAGATCTTTTCAAAATGGAAGAAAAGGACTGAATAAAAGAAGTTTTAATTTTGTCTATAATCAAAAACCAAACAACACCTTGTATAATAAAGCTTTAAAGGATATGAGAGAACTAAATATCAGAGAAGAAATAATCTTAAATTTAGAAAATAAGGGTTTCCAGGGAAAACTGAAAAAGAAATATGACTGCAGATGGAGTAAAGAAAGTTAAAGCATGAAGATAGAATGAAGAAAGGAAGTCAAGAGAAAAAAATTATTAAGATATTTATTGCAGTCCTAAGGTGGCCAATTCAAGAAAAGGAAGAAAAAAATACACATTTCAGCCCTAACAATAACATATAATATTACTGCAGCCTAAGAAAGGAAAAAGACAAAATCAAATTATGCTTACTGAAACGTAATTGGCATTAATATAATCAGATCCTTCTTCATCATCAACTGGTTGCAATTTAAATCTGGAATGATCATATGGTAATATATTGGTAAATCTATTTTTAGGCCTATTACATGGGAGATCAGCAGCAGAACACGGTTGTTCACGGCCAACATGTTTCAGTTCTTCAAACTCTTCAGAGAATCTGAAGTCCGAATCAGCTGACATTATCCTATAGTGTTCAGCAAACTTATCCAATGGTATCGGTCGACTGTAACAAACACATTGATAATATTAATATTCAATAGCACAAAAATTTTTGTTTATAATAACAGAACTAAATCTGGTGGTTTAAGTTTTTAAAGCAAACAACAAGATGTTTATTATCACCTGAGAAACATAAGTAATAGAATGCCAACTGTTTCAGATTACAAACTGCAGAATGTAAGACACCAAAAAATGAAATATTAAAATTTTTAATAAAAAACAAAACAAATGCAAATAAATACTATTGTCTGGGTAATCAAACATTCAGATCGGGCAATCATAATGCTAATTATTTGTCCTTATTTGTTAAAAAATTTAACAAGCAGACTGTTGCAAAAATCTAGCAATTTAAACTTTAACAAAATTAAAAATAAATTGCATTAACTGCAGTAATAATTTATTTCTAAACAGAGAAAAAGTTAAGTACAATGACTGGAATGTTACAGTAATAAACTGTATAGAACATTATAAAACAGGAAAAATATAGTTGCTATAAACATTAGTATGCTCACTGATACATTCATAAATGCATTATGAAAAACACATTTGTACAATGATTGAAGTATACAGAGGTAAAATTATTGAAATGTTACAGTAAAAAACTGTAAGAATATTAAAAAAACAGGAAAAATATAGCTGCTACAAAACATTAGTAGTGATTCTGGTTGGGTAACATCAACTGGACGATGGTGATTGGACACATCAATGATCCAGTGAAACAGATTTGTATTTTAACTAACTTTTTTACACTTTCAACACAGTTTCATTTGTTTTTGTCTTAAATATGTTTGATAAATACGGTGGAGTACTTCCCCATCCAGAAATTATCACATTTATGGGGGTTTGGGTTGATGGCAACTTATAAATGGTATAAAACCATTATACTTTTCCTCAGCATACATATGTAGAGATTTTTTTATAAAACATGAAAATTAAATGAAAAAAAAAAATAATCAAACAGCATGATTGCAAGCATATGTCACCAATAATAAAAATAATATTAAAACACTCAAAAGTTTTGTGTTTAATAAATACTAATTCTATAAGTTGGTTTCATAAAAAAAATCAATTTAAAATTAACAAAATTACATGGAAAATCCTGCAAGATTAGTTTAATACTATTATTACCTAGTTTCCATAACACTATCAGGTAATGATAGTGTATCACTGGCTCGATTCTCTGTTGCATTTTTAGCTGCATAACGACGCCTGCGTAGAACCAAAATGATAACCACCAATACAAACAAAAGTGCAAGTGGTACTGCCAATCCAACCATTAATGGAGTATTATCTTGATCTGTAAAGATGAATTTTAACTATCTCAGATTCATTTAACAAAAATGAAATTCCAAAACAAAAGAAATAATTTCTTATTGAAATAAATTAAAGTTTTGATTCTGCAGGGTGTAGCAGAAACAATTAAGCAGTTTTGAGGAGTTATAAAAACATAATGGGGTATATAGAGAAAAAATGTGTTTATTTTCTAAATTAGCGATACATACCATCTAATAATCATTAAGTTTTGAATACTGTTGGAGACGGTCTCTGAAGCTTTGTACAGTTCATTCGCACATATCACGGGGTATAGCGACAACATTTAAACAACTTTTCCTTCAGATATCCCCGAAGAAAGAAATCACAAATACTCAAACCGGGTGACTGTGCAGGTCATTCCACATCAACCCTCACAGACCAAACTTCCAGGAAAACTTTCTGTCAAAACATCGAGTGAATTCAGGCGGTGTGAGCTGTAGCTCCATCCTGTTGGAACCACAAGTCCCCCAGTCTCTCTTCAACAATCTCTTCCATTCTAGGTGGCAGAAAATTTTGCAACATTGAGACATAATGTTCAGAATTTACAATCACGGTCATGCCATACTCTTCAAACAAGTGCAGGCCTATCACACCAAATTGTGTTACAGAACAGCTGTTAGTTTAGGGGAATGTAGCAGTCTTTCATTAATAATTTAGGGGTTATTTTCATCCTAACAGCAGAAATTTTTTTACTTATTCACAGCCCCACTAAGGTGAAAATGTGCCTTGTTACTTCTGAAGAAAGCTGCCTTGAGAGAGTTCTGTACAAGCATTTGCTCACACAGATTTTAGTGGTTGACATAGTCTCCTGGGCTCAATTATTGAGACACCATTATTTTCAAGGGTTGAAAACTCAAATCAAAATGCAGAATCCTTCTTAAACTGTGATCTGACATTGCCAAGTCAACACACACAGCATGCCTCCGAACAGAATGTCTTGATGACTGCTTGATCGGTGTTATAATGGACCTGCGTCAGCCATGTGTACCTCTTCTTAGTGTGCTACAAGTTTCCTCAAACTGCCTAACCCAGGACTGAATTGTGTTTGCACTAGGAATGGCATTTTTGCACAGAATGTTGACCTATCTCTGAAAAGCTCTGTGTCGCGATCACAGATGAGCTCCGATCCAAACCATGTTGGCTATGATGAAACAAGAGGGAGACCATGTGCACTACTTGCCTACCCTCACTACTGTCAGAAAATTGACCCCTCTAAACTGCTTAATCAGTTCTGATGCACTATATACCTCACTTTCATTCTCAATGGATATACAGACCAAGTCAACTCCTCAACAACTTTAAAACTATTTCAGATAGAATACTGTAACTTTTAGGATAAGTTGTCTGTCAACTATTTTACCTTTTGACAAGAAATAAATTCTTGAGGGTGGCCCAGAGGTTGTTAATTCAAATATTTTAAACGGTAACACCCTTTGTGTGATATGTCATTTAAAGGTCTCTTTAAGATAAGAATAACTCTATAAATGAAAAGTTGATACAATGTCTTTATTAAAATAGCAGCAGGATAAAGTTTGGATTTTGAAAATTAGTAAATTTAGTTAAGTTCAAATAATAAATAAAAATAAATAAATAAACTAGATTAAATTAAAATTTAATCTAATTAAAAGTTAAATTTGAATTTTTAAAAATTAAAAAATTTTATTTTTTATCACAAAAAAATTGTTTTTGTTCCAATTTAATTAGTAAATAAAAATATTTTCACCAATCATGCTGACCATCATCAATGATCTCTTACCATTACTGAAAAATTAAGCTACTTCATTGTTATGTAATATTCCATTTAGAGTTTTTCATTACAACACTGTAGTTTCTTTTAAGAATTTATTATGATCGGTTGACTAATTGATTTTGTCTATCTTAACCGCATTTTTAAGCCACTTTTGTTATTTATATCTTTTTTTACCTTTTTTATAACTGTTTTTTACTGAATTAATCTTTTCTGTACTACTGCCAACATTGCTATTGAAAACACACTAGTGTGTTCGCATTTAATGAAATAAGGATTTGGTGAAGAGTTAGGTCATATAATGAAGTTTCAAAAGATATAGTGTCAAAAATCATCAAACAATTTAATACAGGGAGATTAAGATTAATAATAGGAGAAAACCAGGAGGCCTAAATCTCCAACAGTTAATAAGAAACCGTTAAGAGATTATGCAAGTATTTATTGAGAATCCTCATTCCTTGACTCAAACAGCAACATGAGAACATACGCAAAAGTTTAGAGATTCGAACATTAAAAAATGAAAACCTCAAACACTTCAAAGTTTGTCTGCTGCAAGAACTTAATGAAGATTTATACAGCTAAAGAAGATTTGTGAGGTCTGCAAAATTATTATGAATATCTTTGCGAAGAAGATCCTAAATTATTAGCAACAGAATTTTTAGTGATGAGGCCACATTTTTTTTTTAAAAGTCACGTAAATTGCCATAATTGTTAAAACTGGACTGATATTAATCCACGGTATCATGAGGCATATATATAATATCCAGACAAAGTAAATTTATGGGCAGGCATTGTCAATATATATATATATCATATATTTGTTAAAGGAAATTTGAATGCAGTTAAGTATGAGGCTTTGCTTCACGACCGTGTCATTCCAAACATCAAAACGTTGTTGTCCCCAACTTTCAGAACATTTGGTGCCTTGCCTCAATTTGGTCTTCAAGTACATGAAATTTGAAATCTATTTTTCCTGAAGGAGGTCAAATAGAATGGCCAGTAAGATCACCCGACTTGTCACAATTGGATTACTTTCTTAGGGGCAATTTAAAAAGTATTGTTTATCATAATAAGCCACAAGATATGATGATATATGATATACATCATCTATATATGTACAAAAGAGAATTCAATAATCAGCAGAAAATGCCACTAGGGAATCATTGAATAATGTAGTTTCATCCTTTTTTAACTGACTGGCACACTGTCAAGCAACTGTAATAAGCAAAAATTATGCTTAATAAAAAGTTTTTTTAATAAATTTATTCGATAATATCTATTTAATCATAACAGTCTCTTAAATAAAACAAAGCTGAGATGGTTGTGTTTTTTAGTCTTTGATAATTGATTCTTCTGTATTTTATAGCGCTGAATCTGACAATAACCTTCAATTTTTCCATCATGTCAGGATTTTTTGCAATTTCAAAATTTGTAAAAAGTTAAAAAATTGCAAAAAATGTGATACAATAAAATAGATAAAGCTTTTTTTTGATAATAAATTAATATATTCACTTTTTTGAATTATACTATGCATTCTTATAGCCTGAAGATGAGACGACAAGCCAAGCTTGAAGCTTGGCCGACAGGTTGTGACAAGACTTAACAAGATGTAACATAGCAAACTTCCGTTTTAAAAATGGCTAAAAGAGGCTGCAAAAATTCTACAGATTCTTTTTGTTACATTAGCGATAAGTTAATGGTGGAAAGGCAAAAAAAAGTATAACAAGTTTCAGTCAACGAGTGTACCTCACATATTATGGAGTCAAAATAGGAGATTAAGACAAAACTTGGGCACCCCGCCGCATTTGCTACACATGTGTTGAAGGATTTAGACGGCGGTCAAAGGATGAACAAGAAGTGTTCAGATTTGGATTTCCAATGGTGTGGCGAGAGCCACAAAATCACACCGATGATTGTTACTTTTGTTCGACCGGTGTTCACAGCTTCAATTTGAAGAATAAAAAATAAAATCATCTATCCAGATATGCCATCCACTTTATGCCCAGTTCCTCACGGTCCTGATGTACCGGTGCCAATTCCACCACAAAATTTACCTGAAATAGACGGTTCCACAAGCGATTTAAATGAAGATAACATTGAGGAGTATGAACCTGGAGGTAGCTGTGTACCAGAGCTTTATTTACAGTCTTCGACTTTTAACAAATATTGAAATTTGCAAAAAAATGGATATGAATCAATTATATATCAAAAGTTAAAAAACATTCCACAACCCAAATTTTGCAGGCTTGAGTAATCAATGTAATTTTTTCAAACTACAAACTTTATCTCGTTGCCATTTTGGATATAGACATCATACCGACTTTTTATTTATACCATTTTTCTTAAAGAGATCTTATACCATTTTAAAGAAACCTTTATCACACAAAGGTTGTTACCATTTAAAGTATTTAAGTTTCAACCCCTGGGCCAACCCTAAAGAGAGTGGTTGAAATTCTATTTCTTGTCAAAAGGTAAAGTAGTTGCCCGATAGATACCTTATCCAGAGAATTACAGTATTCTATCTGGAATGGTTTTAAAGTTGTTGAGAGGTTTCCATACTTTTGCTCTGTATATTTAATTGTAAAATTTAGATGTTTAATTGAACAACATTAGAATTGCAATATGCAAATTAATAATTATTTTTATAATGTTTAAAAAACAGTTGCATACTACTAGTAAATTACATATGCGTAATTACATATGAGTGTTTACATATGCGTAAATATCTAATGGATGCACCATATTTTTGTCATTTGTTTACAATGCCGACATTAATTTAAATTTGATTTTGTTACTATATTATTAGTACATGTACTGTATATATTACATATTTAATTCTGGATTTCAAAAAAAAAACTTTTTTCCCGATGAAACACATGAAAAAAGTGTGTAACGATTGTCTTTTAATGAATAAAGAACATAATTGTTTTACTACCTTAAATTACAAAATGCACGGAAAAATTTCAGTTTTTCACAGAAGATACAAATATATGGATGAAACTTGAAGGTGATGACAAACCAATATTCAAAGAGATGACCTAAACTTTTCATTCGCTTCTTGACCTTGAAGAATGTCAAAGAGAAAAAATACAAAAGAATGGTTACATAATATAATAAAGTTAACCATTTAAGTGAAAATGAAACAATAAGATTTCTAAAAAAAAAAGTGCTAGTGAGAATGACTTCAAGATGACATCAACACACTGGGCTGTTCATAATGAAACTTTTACTGCATTAAAAATTTCACTAGCTTAGTACATGAATTGTATGACTTGAAATGAATTGTAATCTTTATAAAAAAGTTATCTTCCAGCAATGGAAATTGAAAAATGGTACAGAAAAATTAGTAATTATTTTTTAAAAACTTTCCATTTATCGAAAAAAGTAATCTTTTGGAAGGCTAACATAATTTGGAATTTTTTAAAGCGCTTTTCGTGCTTAATAAAGTTAAGTAATATAGTTAAAATTAAGCAGTATAGTTAACATTAACCTACCTTTTTCTCTGCAACAGTAAAAATAAGATAAATAAATAGAAATATACTAAAATCAATATAAATATTGTCTTAATCTAATTAATTTTAAAATGTCTATTATTTTGCTACTTTAATAGTTTATGTTCAATAATTTTAACGCATTGTAAATTGAAACCGATCTACATCTCAATTAGTTTCAATTATTGACACGTAATTACATTTGTTAAATCAAATAATTATATAAATGTTGTAGGAAAACAACAGAACATCACCTGTTTGTATAGGAAAAGAATAATATGTATCTGTGAATTTTTCAGGAGTGGTAAAAGCACGTATTTTCACACGATATGTAGAGCCACTTTTAAGAGGACCATTGCAGTATCCAACAGCATGACCTTCACAACTTTCTTCACCCACAGTGAAATCTTCAACCGATGAATTCTTAAATGGATAATAAGGTTCCATCACCTGTTAAATATCCAAAGACACATATCTAAATAGATATTAAAAATTAAACACACTAACAATCAATCTATCGATCTGATTGAATTTAATGACATTATCTATTAGTAGGTCTAATTATTTATAACATTTTTGATTTATAGTTTTATACTACAGATTAATACGATTTTGATTTATACCATTGATTTTAGTTATTAACTTTAAAATTTGAAATCACTACATCTTTTTTCCTTCTTAAATCCAAAAGATCTTTATCTCTATAATATTCAACATGATAAATAACATATGTTATCAGTATATCTTTGTCTTTTACAGTTTTTTCTTGTTTTATCTCTGTTTAAAATAATAATATTAACTATTCCTCACAAATTACATATAATTATGAATATGCAAAGAAAAAGAAAGGTAAGGAATATATTTTATTGACAGGAAGTTTGTTAATTTTTGAATTAAAAAAACTGTAACCTAATACCTAAATCGATTAATCCAAATCAATACATTTTTAAGTTTCTAGAAACCTGGCAAGTTTTCATTCAAATTATCTTCAATAAGGTATAAATCACTGTTAATTTTTTAAAATTATTTTTTCTTATTGAATAAAAAAACTTCTTACAGCAAATGATCTCAGCTGAATGTGATGAAATTGGCCATACTGAACCTTGCTCAACAAAGAGATCTAAAGAGTGCCCTGGCAAAGCGATAATCTCCCATCCGCTATATCATAATTCAGAGATTAATACTTTGAAAACAGGGCAAGAATAAAGGAAAACACAGCAGTGGATTTCAAAACTGATGTGATTTTTGGAACACAGAACTACAGAAAAAAGATATGAAACAGGAGTTGATGGAAGAGGTAAGTAAGTAAAGGTTGAAGATATTGGGATCGATAGAGCTGCAGAAAAATAAAAAAAAGTCCCATGTAGAATAAAAAAATTTGAAGTAAGATAGTCAGGAAACAATAAATATGCTGGGCAAATAAGGATGTAGGATTAGTAACAATTCCATAAACCAAAAACAGAGTAGCAAATTAGGAAGTTATTATGCTAAAAATATATTTTTGACTTTTTAAAATTTAGAAAAATATTTAAAAAATCAAAGTTTAGATAGTTGTAGCGATTTGATCATGTATGCTGGATGGGAGGGAAAAGAATTACATTAACAAAGACAAAGCATGTTTACAAATTGGAGGCAAAGCTACAAGTTCAATGATCTATTCAGAACAGTTAGGGAGGAAATGAAAAGGAGACAGAAAATAAGAACTGAAGAAAGTTTAATGAGGATGAAGTGCCATGGACATAAAGGGAAAGGAGAAAAAACTGGACAAAATAAATACCTGATATGGAGGCCAAATGCTATATGCCTGTACATCTCTCCAGCTAGGCATTTCTAAACTTGATGCATTTTTGCTATCATCTTCAGCTACAATTATTGTATATGCAATTACCTGAAAACAAATAAAATAATAATTTCATCTGATTATGCTATATAAAATTATTTGCAACCTTACCCTCATAATAAAAATCAAAATATAAGTACCATTTGGTACTTAAAAAAAAAAAACAACAAAGTTAATCAAGTAAAAAATTTCAATTTATTTAAATTTAGAAATTAAGTACACTTAAACAATATCATAAAGTTAAAATTGATCACATTACAAAATAGAATAAACAGAAAAAAATGGCAACAAATTTTAACCCTGAAACTTATGGCTACATCACTATATACACATTAAATTCTTTGAAGACAGAATTCTTCAGGTCGATGGTTGCATGGAGCATCTAGTAAAAAAATTAAGGAAATAATTAGTTTTTCTGCTTTATTTGCACTGCAGCAGATCCTCATTGAGAAATCCTGTCAACGCCCTTACAAACTACTCATTCGTGTCATTATGACAATGAATTTTATATTTGAATACGCCTATGAGCAAAGGTCTCTATCTCCCAATGCCTTTTTTTTTTTAATAAAAAAGGCATTTCAAGAAGAAAGACAATTGCCATTATGTCTAGTAGGTATGTTACAATAGAGATTGTAAGTGGTGCAGCTGCAACTGTTCCCTATGACAGGCATCCCTTCATTTAGATTTATCAATAAAACCTAAAGCTGGTTTGAGCTAATGTAAATTTTCTTGATATTTAATGTTTTATTAAACATATTAATTTGATTAAACATATTTATTTAATGTTCTATTTTTAAACACGTCTTTACAAACAGTATAGCAAATAGAAATTATCTACTGGAAAGCAATCAAATGATCGGTATTAACAGAAGAGGATTTGTACGAGTAGATTAGGTAACATTGCTGAAGACTTCTTTACTAAAAGTTTACAACTAGAAAGAGCTGATACAAAATAGAGAAAAATGCAAGCACGTTTTTGAGTAATCAAAAATTGACATATCAGTAATAAGCTTACATATACATAAATAAACTCCAATAAATGTTTTAACAATTTAAAAAATATACCATAAAGAAAAAAATAATGAAAAGATGATATCAAAACAATAATGCAAAAGTTACTTACAGCACCGTTTTGTTCAGAGAAATAATTTTTTCTAAATCTGATCTGAATTGTAGTTGATGTACGGCAAACTTCAGTAGGAACTACTTGAGAACTAGGTGGTGGTGGTGCTACATGAAAACAATAATAAATAAATTGAATTTATGCTATGTTAA
The DNA here is from genome assembly GCF_047948215.1 of Lycorma delicatula. Lineage (NCBI taxonomy): Eukaryota > Metazoa > Arthropoda > Insecta > Hemiptera > Fulgoridae > Lycorma > Lycorma delicatula. Next base: position 3,027,035 of record NC_134456.1, read on the forward strand.
ATGTGTTGAAAATTAACATAATAATAAAGCTGCTACACAGCTTGAATTATTTATGAACAAATTACAAGTATAGTTTTTGTTTGATTTAGATTAGCATACTAATTCTCTTAACATGGAGTGAAATTCAATTTTTAAAAGATAAAAACCAGCATAAATTATTTATTCTAATAATAATAAACAGCAAAAAAAAATCAAAGTTATTATTATATTATACAGGCAAAAAAAATTGTAAAATTAAATTAATATTTAATTAACTTGCTTTTGATTAATAAATTATTACATCCTTTGTGTCATCGATACATAGTTAAATTAATAAAATTAATAAATATAAAATTAAATCAAATCACTGGCCCTCACTTTCTGTTTCCCTGTAATATATTTATTGAAAAATTTAATACCTGATTATGAGAGACTAACATTTAAAGTAAATTTATGTTACAAAAATAAATAAGCAAATAAATTTACGAAATAAACATGCTTTTCACACAAGCAGATAAGATATGTATTATTGAACCGATTAAAAAAATAAAGTTATTCCTGTCAGCTAAGTTTTTAATTTTGTTTTATTCGTTTGAGTTTACTGTATATTTCAAACTATCATTTATAAGAATTACTCTGTAATTCTGTACTTGACTTGTTCAAGCTGGTACAGAGGAATATAGGTCTTATATTTTATATATATATATATATATATATATATATATGAGAGTAAATTATTAATGAGATACTTTTATACAATTTAAAAATTGATATCTCTCTGCTGAAACATAATTTTGTTCACATTCTTTTATTTATGTACTTCTTGTTAGTCAAGTTTTGTTATCTAAACTGTTGGAAACTTTTTATGGAAAATCTATTTCAATGCAATTCCTTCATTTTTTATTGTATCTTTGATTTTACTATTTATTGTTGTCATCTATTTTAACGTTACTGATGCAATTTTTAATTTATTATTATCTTTAGTGTCACTATTGATTATACATTACGCTGTTTGTAATAGTTAAAAACTTGCTAGTTTTTTAATCTATATGTAAAAAAAAAATAAAAAAATCTTATACGTATATAAATTAAATCTTGAAAATGAATGTTTATCAACGAACAGAAGATTTATCTTGAAGCTATTAAAGCTATATTATTATCACTACAAATTTTTAAAAGGAACAGTTATCAAACTAAACAGAAACTACATCCAGAATAGTTTAACTTGAGATGATGACCTTGGAGTATTAATAAAATAAAACTTTGTCCATTATCATCATAGCCTTACTTTGTATTATTTTAGTTTTAAGATATTACTATTCCATGAGATATTGCAGAAAGCTAAACAATCACAGGTTGCAATAAGATGCATTTTCCTTTCATTCAGGGCCAAGGTTTTAAAGCGATTCTGAATTTTGTTTGAAATTTGCATTTTGAATCCACACAAACACACACAAACACACACACACAAACAAACAAACATACACACACACAAACAAACACAAACAAACAAACATACACACACACAAACAAACACACCCAAACAAACACACAAACAAACAAACACACACAAACAAACAAACAAACAAACACACCCAAACAAACAAACACACACACACACACAAACAAACACACGCAAACACAAAAACAAACACACACACACAAACAAATAAACACACACACAAACAAATAAACACACACACAAACAAATAAACACACACACAAACAAATAAACACACACACAAACAAACAAACAAACAAACACACACACAAACAAACAAACACACACACACACAAACAAACACACACGAACACACACACACACACACACACACACACACACACGCACACACACACATACATACAGTTAAACAACCTAATTCCATTGCAGGCATTTTTAAAAGAGATTACCTTTACTGCAACCTTTTTAAGCAACCATTTGTTTCTAATGCAATCTACAACCTTTGTTCTTAAACCATATAGCAAGCATTACCTACTTTCTCAATGTATAAAGAGATAATTGAAATCTTATACTATTTTATAGTACACAATTTAAGTTTCATTAAATTTTATTTAAAAAAATTTGAGATTAAAAAACTGACTGTCTAATATAATGAAAATACTGTCCAAGGCTTCTTGACAGATCTAGTTTGCAGCAGCAAGTTTATGAATGATAAAAACACTTCCAACATGGGATATAATTCAGTTGGACGATAAAAAATTCATTACCCGGATTTATTGGGAATCATAAAAGATGTCATTAATGTTACAACACCAACCATGAAACAACATTTTATGAATATTTAAGTCCTTAAATAAAAACTGCTGAACAATCTGAAGGTTGTATCAAAATAAAAATTTTTGGAAAAAGATTAGCCATGTATTTTACATGATGAGATCACCATGAAGTGAACAAAATAAACAAAATTGCAGAATTATTATTTTTTTATTGCATTATTACAATTCATATGAATCAATGAAAATTAAATAATTATGAATAAAGATAATGAAATGTCACATCATGTAGCCTTTTTTCAGAAAAAAATGTGAACGGAGGATTCAATTTGTAAGTTAGAAGCAGGCAATTTCTTTCTTTAAAAACACTGGTCTGAATCAATATGCAATACAATAATGATATCACAATACAATAATGTTAATGAATATTTTACCAAGTATAGGCATCTTCTGTTTCCAAATAGCTTCAGGTCCATAACCAATACGAGTTTCAGCCTGTATGCGGAATATATAACTCTTTCCAGGAATGAGATTCTTAATAGTGCCATGGAGCTCCCACGGTTTAAAATCTCGTACTTGTATATGTGTAGAACCCTACAAAAATAAAATTTCATAATTTAAAACCTAAGATACATATGTTGTAGACTGAATCTACTATGGTACTGTAACTTTAATTTTAAATTACTGTGAAGGGATTTGCTAATAGACATAATTAATCAAGAGTTATAATGCACAAGAAATCTATTCTGGCTATTATTAATTTTTTTTCACCAGCAACATTTTTGTTAACTAATTTCATTAACCGATATTTTTATAATCAATTAGCAGGGGGTAGGGATTTAAAACATGAATCTACAAGCTCCTACTGTACCCGCAGAATGAATATAAACTTTCCATTGTCAATGAAAGTACATTTATACTGAAGAAAAATTTACAACAATTAAAATATACTAAATTTTATAAACATTGAAATCTCATAAAGAACTATGATAAATGACTATGGAAATGAATGAAAATAAGATTACAAAAACCATTTATAAAAATTTAATTTAAAATCTAAAACTAGATGGCTATTTTGATTATTAAACAACACTGATAAACATGCAGCAAAATACAAAAAGAACATTTAGCAATGTTTTTATATCAGGAGTAAAATTACAAATATCTTGTTTTGCAGTTTATTTGGTATAAATCTCTACAATTAGAAAAATGCAATAAAAAAAGTGCTTAAATTTCCTACTTTAAAGATAACAAACATATCAAGCTACAAATTATGATCATATTAATGGAACTTAACAATTAAACTTGATTAGTCAGTGCCAATTATTAATGGGAATGCTCAGAAAGAGTCGAACTTGGCCTAGATAACTATTGATTTACTTTAACTATACTTACACCTGCCTATTGTTACACAGTACATCATATAAAAAAAAAAATATAAAAAAAATAAATAAATAAAAAAAAATATACAACAAAATTCAACTAATTTTATTTCTTGTCAATAAATATTAAACAACTATCTGAAATATAATAACAGATATCAATCATAAGAATACTCAAACCCACGGCTCTAGAATTTAAGAGAATATTAGTTATAAATATTATATACAGCTGAAAGCAATGGAAAACTACAGCTGCTTTTTTCCAAGAAAATGTAACTTTCTGTATTAACAAAGATGGAGGTGCCTTCCTTGGTAGAATATTCCGGAGGTAAACTAGTCCTCTGTTCGAATCTCTGGGTGGGGACTACTAAGGAAAGAGTAGCAATTAGTGAAGTTTGGTGGGAAGAGGATAACGAATTGTGGTCAGGTTATTTTAGAATAATTAACACAGCTTCAAATAAAGGGCAGGGAAGAGTAGGTTTTGTAATGAACAAGAAGATAGAAGAGAGTAGTAGAGTATTTCAAAATGCATAGCAACAGAATCATTGTAATAAGGATAAAATCAAAACCTAAGCTGACAATTGTTAACGTCTATATGCCTACAAGTTCCAAGATAATGAGGAAGAGTGTGTATATGAAGAAACTGACGGAGCAATTAAACACATAAAAGGGGATGAAAATTAATAATAGTTGGAGATTGGAATGCAAGCATTGGAAAAGGCAAGGAAGAAAATATTGTGGGTGATTATGGGCTGGACAAAAGGAATGAAAAAGGGGACCGACTTATAGAGTTTTTCACAAAGTATAATTTAGTAATTGCCAACACCCAGTTTAAAAATCATAACAGAAGAATATACACATGGAAAAAGCCAGGTGATAGTGCAAGGTATCAGGTAGATTATATTACGGTTAAACAAAGATTTAGAAATCAACTCATTGACTGCAAAGCTTACTCTGGAGCAGAGATTGATAGTGACCATAATTTAGTTATAATGAAAATCAGATGAATTTGTGGAATTTAGAGAAGCTTGAGGAAGAGGAGGTAAAGAAGATTTTTGAGGAGGACATTGCAAGACGTCTGAGTAAAAAAGATAAGGTAGAAGATGTAGAAGAAGAATGGGAGAAGGTTAAAAAGGAAATTCTTAAATCAGCAGAAGCAAATTAGGCGGGACTGGTAAATTAAGAGAACTGGTAGAAAACCTTGGATCTCAGAGTATATATTACAGCTGATGGATGAACGTAGAAAATATAAGAATGCTAGTGATGAAGAAAGTAAAAGGAACTATTGACAATTAAGAAATACCATAAACAGGAAGTGCAAACTAGCCTAAAGAATAGTGGAGTAAAGAAAAGTGTTCAGAAGTGGAAAGAGAAATAATCATTGGTAAAATAGACTGAGTATAGAGAAAAGTTAAGGAAAATTTTGTGGTACATAAATTAAAATCTAATATTGTGTTAAACAAAGGTGATACACCGATTTATAATACGAAAGGAAAGGTCGATAGGTGGGTGGAATATATTTTAGAGTTATATGGAGGAAATGAATTAGAAAATGAATAGAGGAAAATTATAGAGGAAGAAGAGGAAGTTGAAGAGGATGAAAGGGGAGAAACAATATTGAGATCTGATTTTAAGAGAGCATTAAAAGATTTGAATGGCAGAAAGGCTCCTGGAATAGACGGAATACGTGCTGAATTACTGCGCAGTGCAGGTGAGGAAACAATATAGATTATACAAACTGGTATGTAATATTTACAAAAAAGTGGAAGTTCCGTCAGACTTCAAAAAGAGTGTTATAGTCATGATACCAAAGAAAGCAGGAGCAGATAAATGTGAAGAATATAAAACAATTAGCTTAACTAGTCACGCATTAAAAACCTTAACTAGAATTCCATACAGAAAAATTGAGAGGAGAGTGGAAGAAGTGTTAGAAGAAGACCAATTTAGTTTCAGGAAAAGTATAGGGACAAGGGAAGCAATTTTAGCGCTCAGATTAATAGTAGAAGGAAGATTAAAGAAAAACAAGCCAACATACTTGGCATTTACAGACCTAGAAAAGGCATTCGATAACATAGACTGGAATCAAATGTTCAACATTAAAAAAAAAAATTAGGTTTCAATTTACAGAGATAGAAGAACAATTGCTAGCATTTACAGGCACCAAACAGCAACAGTAATAATTGAAGAACATAAGAAAAAAGCAGTAATAAAAAAGGGAGTTTGACAAGGATGTTCCTTATCCCCCATTACTTTTTAATCTTTACATAGAACTAGCAGTTAATGATGTTAAAGAACAATTTAGATCCGGAGTAACAGTACAAGTGAAAAAATAAAGATGCTACGATTTGCTGATGATATAGTAATTCTAGCTGATAGTAAGAGTAAGTAGATGATAGTAAGTAGAACTACTGCATGAGAATAAACAAGAACAAAACAAAAGTAATGAAATGTAGTAGAAATAATGTAGATGAACCACTGAATATAAAAATAAGAAGAGAAAAAATTACAGAGGTAGGAGAATTTTGTTATTTGGGAAGTAGATTTACTGAAGATGGACGAACGATATAAAATGCCCAAGCACAGGCGAAATGAGCCTTCAGTCAGAAATATAATTTTTTTACATCAAAAATTAATTTAAATGTCAGGAAAACATTTTTGAAAGTATATGTTTGGAGCATAGATTTATATGGAAGTGAAACTTGGACGATCTTTTGAAATGTGGTGCTATAGGAGAATGTTAAAAATCAGATGGGTGTATTGGCAAATTGATGAAGAAAGAAGCATACAAAAATATAGTTAAAAGAAGAGACAGACTTATAGGCCACATATTAAGGCATCCTGGAATAGTCACTTTAATATTGGATGGACAGGTAGAAGGGATAAACTGTTCAGGCAGGCGACATTTGAAATATGTAAAATAAATTGTTAGGGATGTAGGATGTAGGATGAAACGACTGGCATTAGAGATAGGGATTGAAGAGTTGCATCAAACACTCAAATGACTGAAGACAAAAAAAATATATACATATTTATAGACTGGGATCATACTTTAGGCACACAACAAAGTATTACATTATCCTACACATTTCTTTATAAAATTCTGGGTATCATACCTCAAGCCCATATGTTATAGTGAATTTTCTGATGACTCCATTTTGTTCGTTACCAGGAAGAGTCCATTCGAATGATATATCACCAGGCAGAACATCAACTGGATGAAACTTCTCAACCTGTAATTAGGGAAAAAATTAAACCTGAATTGTCAAAATGTTGTAAAAAGTATTGTTGTAACTTATTCAAGTTTAAATTGTAACAATACTATAAAAAGATATCTATAAAAAGAAAACACCAAGTACATTTAGTCATTTATAATCAATTCAGTAGATATAATAGTAAAATTTTACATACCTTTCCTGGAACAGACTCCTGAGTAGTGAATATGGCAGAAACAGGTAAAGATCTTCTTAAAACTGATGACTCTGTACCAGATCGTACAACAACAGTGAATGTATAATTACGATGAGGTTTCAAATCTCCAATAGTTATAGAGTCATGAAGAGTTAGATTTTGAATAAGTAAACCTTCTGTATTAAGATACTGCACCTGAAAAAAAAAATCAAACTAAATATCTCTACTTCTTTGGAGAAAACTTAAAAGCACTATACTGTTAACATTAATAAATATCAACAAAAATTACAATACTGATTTCTCTTGTTTTTAAGTACAAAAGTATTTATTAGATTTATAACATGGTAGAAGTAACAGGTTATTTTAAAATTAATGAATTAAATTCAAGAATTTCTACTTTTCACACATATATGATGTCCAAGCAATGTTAATGAAAACAGTTATCTAAATCTTGATATAGGTTATCTGTAATTAAATTAAAGATTTATTTATAAATTAAAAAATTATTTATCCATAAATAAAGATTTATAGATTAAGACACGGTACTAACCAGAATTGAAAGCCATTACCATTAAATGAAAAGTTCTATTCTTTGAAAGAATCTTAAATTTATTAGTTGAAATAATATATTTGGTGAATAATGTTAGTTTTATTATAAAAATGAATGATATTCATACCACCTTTGTGTTATATGCAGATTTGGTCAATTTTGAGACAAAATGAAATATATGAAAATGTGATCACTAACACAACACAAAAGATCTGGCTTGTTCAGCATATTTTAATAATCTGACTGAACACTTAAATAAATTTCAATCTGTAACTAACTGTCATGACAGAATGTTGTCACAGTCCAACAGCCCTGAACATGTTTTAAATGTTTAAATATATCTATATAATAAGGTTTTATTATATTGCTGTCAATAAAGATTTTATTACATATTCATTTAAAGTGACATTTTGTACATTTAATGTAACAGATATAATCGGGACAGTAAATCAAACCAGATACTGTTTTCACAGCTTTCTGAATTGGACAGTTATATAACTTCAACTGAAGAAATAATCCAGTGAAAATATAGCGGGGAAAAAATTTCCATACTAAACAAATTTTAAATAAAAAATAAAATAAGTGTTACCTCAAATGCATTGAACTCTCCTTTTGGTGTGTCCCAAATTAAGGTGATAGCTGTGTCAGTAATTGATGTGGCATTTATACCAGTAATAGGTTCTGGATCTGAAATGCATCAATAAATAACTGTTTTAAAAAAAATTAAAAATGAAGACACATGCCCACAGGGATGCACATGGAATAAAATATATTATTGCTATTGCCATAATCTGTTAAGCCTTAGTGACAGTATCGGGCACAGGAACTCTGTTAAGGCACACCAATAATGACTATTTAAAAATATATGGCAATTAGTCTATTAAGTTATTTCAGTCTATCATAATGAATTATTCGATACCACAATTTTAACTATAAAGTGGAGCTTATGAACTATGATTTAATTTTACTCTCAATCTATGCCAATCTTCATGCCAAAGTGGTAGCATCTCAGCCTTTCATCCAGAGGTCCTGGGTTTGAATCCCAATCAAGCATTTTTTGCACACTACAAAATTCTTTTATCATCCTTTGATAACTGTAAGTGGGCATAGGCATATTGTTACTGCATAAATAAATGTAATACTTGTTACATTACATAGTAAAATTCCATTATATTTGAAACAATTAAGTTCAAAATTTTGAAATGTACATGCACTGGGGACAAGAAAATTAGAAGAGTTTATCTTAACAGTATTTTTAATGGTTGACTGAAATGTAAGAATTTTACATTTAGATATCTTGTGTAGCTTTGTTGAATCATGTTGTTTCATGTATCCTGCACTTTCATGACAGGATTGTTAATTAAAACCTAGCACCAAAATGATGGCCGGGGCACTGAAACAAGGAACCAATGTTATTGAAATATAATATTCAGGTTGGCCTCAAATTGTCAACCTTCAGTATGACAAGGAAATTTTCTAACTTTTGCCACCACCCTGACAAATTGTTTTACAGACAAAAATCGAATATTAAAAGTTATATGTACATATTTCATGCACCTAAACAAATAATTATGTATTCATAAAATAATATCTTTTTGCTACTTACAAAGAGGAAAAATTACAAAAATGCAATTTAATATAAAGTACTGAAATTAACTACGCACAAAATTAAGCATTTATTTAATTACTCTGATAACAACAGGCAACTCTAACAAAGGCAAGTCTAATTAACTAATTAAACAAATGTTGTACTGCATGTTCAAATTTAAAAATTAAATAAAATAAAGTTAAATAAACTACAAATTATGTAGTTATGATTTATCAATTTGAAAAAAATAATTACTTATGGAATTTAGCAGTAGCTAGCTAAATGACCCTTCTCTTCCTTTTTTACTCCTTTCTACAAAATGAAGGTTCATTTTCAGAAGCGGAAATAAGACAAAAAAATATGAGATTATTTTCTGATTTTTTCATTGATCACTCTAACCTTGCAGTTTAATGAAGAGCTTTTGAAATAGATCTGCTCATTGCAGAATTGAGCTGGATAATGTGCTCCTTTTAGAGAGTGCATTTAAATTTTTGTTTTTTTTGTTTCTATAAGAAATGATTTGATTTAACTTAAAATTACTCATTATACAAACAGTTTTATTCTGTAATAGCAATACTATGAACTAAATAAATACAGATATCCAATTACTACTCTAGTTATCTAAATAATACATCTAAATAACTTCTTTAATTAAATTCATTTACCATTATAATTTTATTACATATATATATATAATTGTTATAATATTATTATAGATCATATTTAAAACTACTCTAAACACACAAGGGATAAGTAAAACACTTCCCTACTACCTAAATTAAATTATTATTTTTAAAAACACAACTTTATTATGAATTGATAAAAAAAAAATTAACTTACAAAGACGGTCCTGGCGTTGGAGAGGCTGGCTAAGAACACCATCAGATACAGTCCAAACAGTAATGTTGTACAATCGACCAGGAGTTAAACCATTGAATGTTACTTTCCATTCGGTATCATTAGCCAGTTTTTCTTTAATAGGTGTGCTAGGATCTGACAATGAAAATCTATACAAGTCAAAATGCGATGATGTCTGTGGTGTTGGTGTGTATCGCAATGTAACAGAATCAGTTGCCTGCTGATTGTTTACAACAAGCACTTCTGATAATATTAACGGCACTGAAAGCAATAAAAAGGAATTATTAATGATTAGAGAAATATAACATGACAGATAAATGAAAAGAATGGGTTAAACACTAGAGACTAACATAAAAATTATAACAGAAAATTGAAGAAATATTCCAGATAAAAATAGTAAAAGTACAACATTAAATAAAAGCTGTAAGTCATTTTATACAAACCTGATTATGAATTAACCAAAAAACACTCTTTTTAAAAAAATGATAGACTTTTTAACTGTGGCAAGTGTTTAAACTGTGCAATGTAGGTGTGTAATATTGAGTTTATTTTGATGTATAGTAACAAGCATCTCTGAAATGGAATATAGGGCTCGGAAATCTGAATTTATAGGAACATTTATATGATGATCTTGGAAATGTGCAGAATTACATCATTTATTAGCAGATGTGGCATAATATCAAGAAGAAAACTCATTTCAGTAACTTCCACTGATTTTTATCATGTTATTTGCATAAACTGGCTGTACTGATATTACAGTAATTGCAACTGTAGCATCAGTGTCAAGCTTACAGTGTTTAAAGATTGATTGGAGCCTTGTGATATGCAAAAGTGGTTAATAGAAAACTAAATTTTAATAATGTTGACCTATTTTCTGAGAAAAATCCTAAATTTTTTCATTAAATGTTTAAGAAGGGTTACAAATCAAAAATTATAAAATACAATAATACAAAAAAAATCTTATCTATGATGATATAACATCACGCACAGAGAACACAAAATAATCGTAATAAGTAAACAAAGAAAATGTGTATGAAATACACATTCATGTATAAAAGTGTACACATGTACGTGCACACACTGTACACACACCCAGATACAGCGAGAGAGAAAGGGAGGGAGAAAGAGAATGAGAGAGGAAGACAAAAGCAAAGCAGATAAATAAAACTTATTTACTGGTATTTAATATTTAACTACATTAATTTGGCTAACAAAACATAATAAAATAAAAATCTACAAAAAAAAATAAAGACAATAAAAGTGGATAAAAATACAAAAAAGAAGATAAAAATAGTAATAAAATATATTCTCTAAAGCAATATGAAAATCGAGTCCCAAAAAGAATAAAGCACCTTACAGAAACAACATGTTATAAATATTACAATTAATAAAATACAGTAATAATAAAAAATGAAGTTAAAAGAACAGCAAACAATAAAGAAAAGACAATGTAAATTTATTAAAAGAAAATTTTATAGAATTAAGAGGACTCACTGGTCCTAGTAGTTAACGGTGTGATGTCACTTTCCAGCCCGTATGATACTGTGTGAATTTCAAATCTATATTTAACTCCAGGCATAAGATCTTCTATCAAAGCTCGAACAGGTTTTCCATCATCACTGCCTCCCCCTGTCATGTTCTTAGTTTTCACGATCTCTTCATCACCTTCAACAACTGCCCATGATATTATGTACCATTCAATACGGCCTTCTGGACGGGGGAATTCTAACGTAACATTTGTAGAGTCCACTAATGGTGCTATACTGGACACTGGGTTTGGACCTGAAATTTAAACATAATAATTTATTACACTCTGTTATTATAATTAAAAAGAATGTAGAAAGATTTTAAATAAACAAAATTATTAACAAATTTAATATATCGATAAGCAAATATAAAGTTTACATGCTGATTGTGAATGTGTTTTGTGCAACAAATGAATAAAATCAGCATATTTTAACATCTTACTAGAAAAAACAATTAAGTTAATTACTAATTTAAAATGAAAACAAATTTTGTCTTCATTAATCAAGTAGAATGGAGAGGACCAATGATTAACATTATGCAAAGTTAAGTAACCAAATAAGAAAATATAACTATTTATTATTTTCAATCTTTTGAAACTTCACATACTAGCAGTGAAAATTAATTTAATCCGCTAGATAATAAATTGATGTTTTTGAAGTTTCTTATAACAAAATACTTGTGAACAGTAAAAACATAAAATTAAAAAAATTATAAAAAGATAAGATTTACTTTTTAAGTTTGATAAGATCACACTTTTTGTGGTCATTTCTTATTTTTTTTGACACAAATGACACTTTTGAATTCACTTTTTTATTTTATTAATTTTTTTCTTAATTTATTCTTACTAACTCTGAAAATTATTAAAAAACTGCACACCTGGGATATGTTAAAACACAGATTTTTTAATGTATTTTCCATAACTGTGGAATAGATTAATTAGTCGCAGAGTCTAGTATGAATAGTTGTTAATTAAAATTATTTTTTAGTTTTAAACATCACTTAACCCACTTATACGTTCATTCATAACTTAAATTCATTATCATATCATGCAAATGCATTTACTAACACTTTAAAATAATTTACATATCAAATGAGTGATCTAGAAGTACATACCATTATGTACTATAAATTACATTATTATCTATAAATAAGAAGAAAAGTATAATTTGAAAATCTCTAAGTTTAGTATAAATTCTTTATTTGAGCAACACAAAAATAAAAAATACATACAGAATACATTAAAAATAAATTAGATAAAACAAAAAAAAATACTATGAACAATATAAACAACTGAAAATTGTTTTTTTTTTTAATAATTTAATGAGGACATTGAACGCTAAGAGAATATCAACCACAATATTGCTCTTACAGCACAAGTTTTCTTGAACTATTTATATATTTTTTTAATGTGATGATGTAATCTAGATAATATTATTTTGTTTGAAATTTACTTTTTCTTTTATTCAAGATAATTAACACATTAGGTGATCAAAAGTTTAAAAGTTAATGTTTTTATTTCTTCTCTTTCAGACAATAATATATGTGTAGATAGAAACCTTCAAAAAGTTTGTATTAGTTTACCTTACATCCAGTACATAATAAGACTCAAAAGAGTGAAAAAATATACATAAAGTATTTATACAATAATAAATATCATTGAAAACATTTCTAAAACTTACAATACTGAAATATTTAAAGTAGCACACAAACCTAACATAATAAAATATTTAAAAAACAAAAATAATAATAAAATAAACAATCTGTGTAGAATTTACAAAATTAAATGTAATGATTTTGATGGTATTTCTATAGGAAGATCAAATAGAGACTTTAAAACTAAATTTCTTGAACATTATAAAAATTTCAGAAATAAATTAGGTTTATCTAACACGGCATACCATTTAATAAACAACAAACATTCTACTTCTGATATTAACACAAATTTAAAAATATTATAAGATGACATAAAATTAAATATATTACAAAAAAGTTACATTTTAAATGCATACAAAATTTCAATTTGATAAACCATCATACAGTGTTTGAGAGTGACTGTCTTATAAAAAACTGCAACAGATAGTAGCACTAGAATACAAATATGTGAAATTTCTTTATTATTTTTATTTTAACATTCTTATTAGGCAATAACAGAATTATTTCAATCATGACTGAGGATGCAGGATCCTGTGAAAATACTTTCATGAAATTCTTATCTCAATATTCCATTCTTTGTGGTTTAAAATTAGTAAATCATTGTATAAAGTATAATTATTGGAAAGTGGTGATAAAGAAAAATAATAAACAATATATAAAAACTATTATATTATCACTTCAGGTGTGTTGAACATAAAACAAGGAAGATGAAACTGGAAAAGTGAAAAAATCCCAGACCTTGTGCTTGGGACTAATTGATTTAAAGCAGCATGCACAAACCAAATAAAAAAAAAAAAAATTATCTCATTTTTAATGCACTGGTACAAACTTCTAGCAAGAATTAATATAGAAACATTTATAAAGAACTAATAATCAGTGGCAGCTCGCATATAAGAGCACTGCGGAACTGCAGCACTCCGTATTTTCACTTGATGTCGTCTATAACATTTAATATAATGAATCATTTTTTCTTTAATTCTTTCTTTATACTTGTACAATAAATAATGCTTAAACTTAATGTCAGTTAGCCATCCCCCAGTTTATGAAAAAGATACAAAAATCTTCTTATGGAACTGTGCGCTTCACAGTTTCAGCAACATGGTGTTAGGCTGTTGTGGGCATGCACACATAGGAAGCTGCATACGAGGCTGAGAGGGAGAAAGAGCACTGTCACTCTTGCAGTGCAGACTCTCGCATCTGGTGGAAAGTAGTTAGTTTTTTTTTTTTACTCTGCGTGTGTATGGAACGTTCCTTGTTCCCTTTTATAGTTTAGTCGGTCGGTGGAAGAAATATGAAACTGGGTTAGTTGTTTTTTCAGTAGGGATCAGAAGATGACGGAAAGCAAGGGCCTCTTTAATTGCTAAATCTGCCCAAATCATGCTGGAAGAGTGAAAGAGAAGGTAATTAGTAACTACTAATTATGTATTTGTTTCTGTGTACATAGAAATTTAAATTAAGCACCATTGGACTAGTGTTTTTAAGTGGACATTAACTAATAATACTAAAAAAATTATCTGTATTGGCATTTTATTTTATTCGAAATACGGTTTTTAATCAAAGTGTGCTTAAAAACCATATACCGTATTCTTGAATGTGATAAAGTGTAGAATTAGATTAGCATCTGCTTCCAGTTATTCTATTTGATTAATTTTTTTCAGTTCTTTTATTTTACAGAAAACTTTAACCACGGCCCTGAAAAGTCACAGAAAAAAGTTTCTAGAGTAGCACCCCCACTAATTTTAGCTACGAGCTGCCACTGCTAATAATAGTAATAATGATACTAAAAGCTACTTTATTCCACACCTCTAATAATTTGCTAAGAATTGTAATATTTTAAAGTAATGAAAATAATCAACTGAAAAGTCTTGTATTTTCACAAATGTGACTATAGAGTAAAAAGAAAAAACATAATGTGAAATAAACTGTAAGTCCAAATTGATTTTTATTACAACTAAAATCTATAAGTACTGTTCTATAATTTAAAGACCTCATCACCCATTTTCCACTAACTTAAAACATTTCAGTATTTGCAATTTTCTATTTCACAATATTTGCAGAGAACACTACATGAGGGATTACTGAATACGAATCTTACTAGTTTCATGGAAATGTCTACATCTCAGATTTAAGTTATAATTCTGTTTATGACCAATCCTTTTTAGATATTAAAACCCATATGTTAAAAACTAAATATTTTTAATACATATTAATTTTAGTAGTAATGATAAAATTATTTCAAAATCGTCAGTTACCATCTAATTCCAGTGATTTCATATTAATACCATTGAAAAAGTTACTTGAACAAATATATATATATATATATTACAAATAGTAGATTAATTGTAGCTTTTATTCTTTACAAGTTTTTATATCACATTACAGCACACTGTGCTAAAAATAAAGTAGCGGTTAAAACCTGCAACTAATTTTAAAAATATTAAGGTAAATCTTAATAAAAAGTTGAAAAAATTTATAACTTACGGATTGTATGATTGACTTGTTGAGGATGGTTGCTTTCAACACCAAAACTAACAGTATTAACTTGTATAGTATATCTTTCACCAGGTGTCATATCTGTTACTTCAGATTCAGTATGGCCTCTTACAGGAGGCAGTTTAACCCATGTATCATCCTCCTCTGTTTTATACCTATTCAAACAGAAAAAAATAATCTAAAAATTACTGTATAATAATTGTAAATTAACAGGTATTGTGTTTTAATAATCTATACTATTATTTAAAGAGGAAGAAGATTTTTTTGATCGGGATAAATAAAAATACTACCCGATCTATTGCTACTAAATTTTTACCCGTGTTTCTTGGCGTAACTGAGAAAGGTTTCTGGATATAATTAATCTAAAAAAAAAGTATATTTTATTTATTTATGCAGTAGCAGAGATTTGCCAGTTGAAGCACAAATTTTAATGAATTGTGAACTGCGAGTATCACTGTGTGAGCTGGGTTTGAACTGAATGATTATGAATATCTAAAACCAATTTCTAGATTTTTTTGAAATTCTGAACAGATTTTTGGATTTTTTTTGAAACCCTGTTTTAATTTCTTGGTAACAAATGAAGAAATCAACCTGATTTTTTGTGAGTGTAATTTTCATGTGAATAAACCAATTTCTAAATTTTTGATATTCGACCTTGAAAGGGAATCAAGATAAAAAAAATTTTTAACAGTGATTGTACTTTTTCCCGATCCCCATTACAGCAAAGGGCTAGCAAATACTCTTCAGATAAATATTTAAAAACCATTTTCAGGTTTTTTTTTTAAGATTTTTTAAGGGATGCCCCCCTCTCAATGGCCACTGACTCAAGATGGCCACTGCCACCATTACTGTTGTATGTCTAACTGGCTGCATCTGCCTCCTGTTACTTAACCAAAAACAAAAAATAAAAAGATTGACAGCTACGGGAACCACAAGATACCATATAGCTGCAACGGGAAGCTGGTATTTAATAACAACAAACACATTTATTAACAAAAAATAAATAATTAACTCACCTTTAAAACTCTGTTGAATTTAGTTATGATACTGGGCACAACTATCATTAAAGATCTAAAATGTAATTGGTTAAATCACTCATTTTAATACCCCTTTGCTAATTCAAACAGAACATTCAAAGTATCACTCCTCCTTGTAATTAACAATTTTTATAAGAAAAAATAAATCGATAACAAAATGATGATATCATGAAAAAGCTCACAAATTAGTAAAAAGCAATTTCTGGGTATTAAAATTTATATAGGAATCATCAAAATATGTTATTCTATAAAAAATAACACTTTTATTATTTATAGATGTTTGTATGTATTACAGATTGCCATTATCATGATCTAAGAGTAGCGGTTGAACTACTTAGTTTTCGTTGATATAATAAAAAAAAAATAGTATAAATACAAAACTCAGAAGAACAAAAATAAGCAGGTAATGATTAATGGGTGAGTGAAGTGCTGTAAAACTTCCTTTCATTATCTACTATTTCAAGGATTATTTTTACCAATGACAGAATCATTTACCAGCTTTCCTATTGTCTTTCTGATTAGACTTTATTATTCTAACTCAATTACAGTTGAAACTTTCCTTATCTTGCAGTAATTAATCTTTTAGGTGACAAAAAAAAATGTTAATCATTACATTAAAAGAGAAAGACATTTTGAGATCAGTTGCATTTTAACAGAAATGGCTTATTGAAAATGAACTCTGGGCACTGTTCTTTTGATGGGTTCTGATTAATAACAGCCTGGTCAGGTGATCTAAATACCATAACAAGTTAAAGGCATGCTCACTACACTAACAAGGGTATAGATGCCTATGAGCCTCAATCGATCAATAAAGTTGTAATACATGTGGTTTAAACATTGCTATTTTTATTTTATATAAATATAATAAAAGTATTATTATTTTTATAAGTGAAATATACTTCTTAGAATTGATAATTACAAAGAAACACACAACATGAATAGGAAATCCATCCAGCTAAGTTGTAATGTTTATAGGTTTCAATTCAATTTCTTTTATGAAACTGATTAACCATTACCGTTTGAAATCAATTGATTTCAGTCACCTAGCATCTGTTCAAACGGTTCAAATCAATAAAATAATCTGTTTGTCCCAAAAGACAAACAGAAGGGATAAATATCTGTTTACTCTTCGTTATCAACAAAGAAAACTAAAAAATCCGACAAATTATTTTTTGATTTACATATAATCAGAAATACTTATAAATATTAACATATGAAAGGTTGGCAAGTACACACCTTATAGAATATTCTGAGAATAGAGAATTGTCTGGTTCTTTCCATCTAACAACAACTGAATTACTGGTAACTTTTTCAATAGTCAAATTAGTAGGAGGTCTTGGAACTGAAATAAAAAAAATATATTTTATACATTTCAGCAGAAAGACTGTAGAAATAATTAAAATTAAAGATAGTAAAAATAATTAAAATTAAAGATAATTAAGTAAAAACCAATTCTTCAATTCAAATCTTTATATTTTTAATCCTCCCAACTTTAATACCTCCAGTTCATTTAATACTCTATAGTAAAAATCTGCCACAAATAAACCTCTTAGTTCCTTAAATTAAGTTATATTAAATCCATTTGCAACGACCATTCTCAATGCTACTTCGTGAATTCACTCATCTTTAAGTAATTATCTTCAAATTACTTTAAAAATTAACAAAAAATAATTTCAAATATTAAATTCTGGGTATATTCTAAACCCACCAGGTTGGTCTAATGGTAAACTTGTCATCGCAAATCAGTTCTTTAACAGCTGATTTTCGAAGCTGAAGGTTCAAATACTAGTAAAGGTAAGTTGCTTTTATATAGATTTGAACACTAGACAGTGGGTACCGGTGTACTTCGGTGATTGGATTTCAATTAACCACACAACTCAGGAATGGTTGGCCTGAGTTCATACAAGACTACACCTCATTTCCATATGATACATATCATCTTCATCTCATTGGACCATGGGGATTGCTTATTGTTCACTAATTGAACATAGTGCACAACATAAACATTAGAAATAACAATAAATAATAAATGGAGAGAGTAAAACAAATAAATTTTGATATTTAATTAAAACACTTGTCTATATAAATTGTGTGCAAGTTTACTATTTTATCTAGAAATTACCATAAAAACTAGCAATTTAATTTTACAATATCATAAAAATTAGTCTTTTGGTTTACAAGCAGGAACAAATCCTGCTAACAATTACAGCAATCAATGATTTTTAACGAATTTTTTAATATTTTTGATATAATAAATGCTTCAAAAGTTTGTGTAATGTTTTGCATTCATTATTATAATGGATACCTGTAATAAATTAAATACATATGGAACATGACTTAAAAATAATATACAATGAAAACTGATTGTTCATTCTGTATATGTTTGGCTTAGGAGAAATTAAAAGTGAAAGCGGCAGGAATTATAAACACTAAAAACTTAGATTTAGATATTTTGATCGATTAAATTATGAATCCTTTATGAAAAATGATTGTTTATAAGGTGTAATTGATCTCTGTGACAGAGTAACGGCGTCTTCCTTTCATTTCATTTCTTCTGACTTTTGGGGTTCTAGATTTAAATGCCAACAGGCATGGCATTTCACAATACAACAAAATCCATCTCCTATTTTTTTTATCAGTATATAAGAGTGCAACTATCCTTAGGTAAGTATCCTTAGTAAATTATTTTTATTATTGATGATGTGGAGGCTCAGCCAAAATTATTAAAAAAAGACAGTCATAAGAGATCTACTTAAAAAATAAACTTGAATCTCATCTTGACATAATCTGATGCTAAATGGTTATTCTGTTTTAGAAATATTTAATAAAATCAAAAATCAATTATTTTGCGTACAGCCATAATCCCTTGTTGGATAGGAGTTGCCTATATAAGTTCTAGGTTTCTCAAGTTTTAATAGTCCTCATTTCATTAAATAAATTCTAAAATGTATAATTGTTCATACCGATTATATGCCCATCCCTAAGTCTGATGACTAAAATTTCAGTACTGTTAACAACTTTTATAGTAAAACTACTGTACCAAATTTAAAGTTCCTACAATGGCCCCATAAAAAATTTAAATATTAATATGGCATTAAATACTCCACCCTTTTTGACAGATTAAGTTAAAATTTAATGGTATCAATGCCTTGTATACAGAAATAATTGAGCTACATTTCAAGTTCCAACGGTAGGCATTTCAAAGACGTTTATAAATTTTTGTTTTTTTCAGTTAGAAGGGGGGTGATCATGAAATGTGAGGATTTTTTTTGCAAATCTTCACTCCAAAAAATCCTCACTCAAAATTTTGATGGATCACCCCTTTTTTCTTACAGCTAAAGCTGATGGCAGCAGCTACATGGGCATTGCTAGGGAAGTAAACAAAATAAGAATTTATCTGTAATTGTACGTTACAAATTATTTTTATAAGATTATTATGTTCCACACATGCCACAATAAAACACATTTACTTACACACTGCTTGAAAATAATCATGAGGTTCACTACGCAGACCATGACTGATTGCAAAAACTTTTATTTGGTAACCGGCACCAGGATACAAGTGAGTCAAAGTTAATCTCTCATCAGTTGTCATAGTAGTAACAGCCTCAACATCATCTGTAACACCTGAAAAAAAATTAGTATTCAATCCTAAAGTCGATAATACGAATTGTAATTAATTTAATTCAAATGTAAAAAAATAATTTAAACAGACTACTACTTTAAAAAAAGAGAGATTAAAAGTGACAAAGTGAAAATTATACGATTATGGTTCATTATATTACTACTGAAAATTACTAAATTTAGAGAAAATGTTTTTACAAAAAAATCTGGTACAGCCAGAGATAGTCTGGATCTTAACAACCCGGAAGTGAAAGGATTAAATAACTGGGATGCAATTTACCAAACTGACCTATTGTATTCTGAATACAATAATTTATTTATTGAAAAATATCCTTACATGTTTAGTCACAATCATAATAAATAATTTAAATAGTCATTTAATAAGGTGAATAAGCAAATACTAAATTTAAATAAATTTGAATTGCTGTAAAGCTTTATCAAATAATACTTACATTAAAATAAATATATATATAAGACAATAAAAAAAACTTTATTAAGTAAAAACATTATTAAAACATTAAAGTAAAAACTATTAAAGTAAAACATTAAAGTAATAATTATTGCTATATATCTACAGAATAGAAAAAAATTAAAGATAATTTTTTTTCTAAATTCATAATTAATAAGAAGAGTTAACTTTTAAAGTTAATCAGGTTAACAGTACTTATCAATAATTAAAAGTTGGTTTGACCCACATACATTGTAAATAAATTTTTTAATAAAATAAGTAATTTTGTGAAAACAAAATTTATTTATTTTTTTGTTTAGACATGGTCTGTTTTAAAGAATCTATTAAATTTAATACTACCATACTTTATTTAATACTTTATATCTAGTGAATAAAATGACAGTTCATTGATAAAAAATGTTTAAAAAAATGTTTTCAGGGAATAAAAAATTTGTAAATGATTTTTTAATAGGTAAAGATTTAAAACTTCTCCAGTGACCTATAATTACCGATTATCAAGGTACTGGCTGGTTTAGGTATAGGCTGGTTTACATATTTACAATACTATGTATGCTTTCCAAATTTATTTCTATGTTACCATGTATTTTTCTGAATTTGACAAATAATCACAGCAATTAGCATTTTTCCAAATCTGATCGCTAAATACTATACCTTTTCATTTGCAAATCTATCATTTATACTTATTTTTAAAAATCCACAAACATGCGATTATAAACAAAATGTAATGTGAAGAATGCATTCCAGATTTATTTATTATTTTTATATTATATTAGATTTTATATTATACATAAAGAGGCTTATCATACGTTCAGGAATAGCCCGGACAGTCCTGGTTTTTTAGTGCTGTTCAGGGTTGCAAAAATGTCTGAGAGGTTTAAGAATTTTATGACTGGCAAGGATTTTTTTAATTTTAGACCTGTATGTTTGACATCTCGTTTTTAAACATTCTCTTACGGCCGTGCATCTCTCAGCCGACCGTGAAGCCTGGGCTGATGTCGATTTTGATGGAGGCATGGCTACCGGTCTCACCACAATTTTTTACTTATTTGGCAACACAACAGGGGCAATGTGTTTATATTGTTTTCATGTATGAAGTAACTCATCTACACATTTTTGATCATTTTATCTCTATTCATTTTTTGTCTCATTGTTTAGCAATCGACAAAAGAAAATGTGTGTTTAATGTTAACCAACATACTTTGCGTTTATAGACCTAGAAAAGGCATTCGATAACGTAGTCTGGAATAAAATGTTCAGCATTTTAAAAAAATTAGGGTTCAAATACAGAGATAGAAGAACAATTGCTAACATGTACAGGAACCAAATAGCAACAGTAATAATTGAAGAACATAAGAAAGAAGCCGTAATAAGAAAGGGAGTCCGACAAGGATGTTTCCTATCTCCGTTACTTTTTAATTTTTACATGGAACTAGCAGTTAATGATGTTAAAGAACAATTTAGATTTGGAGTAACAGCACAAGGTGAAAAGATAAAGATGCTACGATTTCCTGATGATATAGTAATTCTAGTCGAGAGTAAAAAGGATTTAGAAGAAACAATGAACGGCATGGATGAAGTCCTACGCAAGAACTATCGCATGAAAATAAACAAGAACAAAACAAAAGTAATGAAATGTAGTAGAAATAACAAAGATGGACCGCTGAATGTGAAAATAGGAGGAGAAAAGATTACGGAGGTAGAAGAATTTTGTTATTTGGGAAGTAGAATTACTAAAGATGGACGAAGCAGGAGCGATATAAAATGCCGGAATAGCACAAGCGAAACGAGCCTTCAGTAAGAAATATAATTTGTTTACATCAAAAATTAATTTAAATGTCAGGAAAAGATTTTTGTAAGAATATGTTTCGAGTGCTGCTTTATATGGAAGTGAAACTTGGACAATCGGAGTATCTGAGAAGAAAAGATTAGAAGCTTTTGAAATGCGGTGCTATAGGAGAATGTTAAAAATCAGATGGGTGGATAAAGTGACAAATGAAGAGGTATTGCGGCAAACAGATGAAGAAAGAAGCATTTGGAAAAATATAATTAAAAGAAGAGACAGACTTATAGGCCGCATACCAAGGGATCCTGGAATAGTCACTTTAATATTGGAAGGACAGGTAGAAGGAAAAGATTGTGTAGGTAGGCCACGTTTGGAATATGTAAAACAAATTGTTAGGGATGTAGGATGTATACTGAAATGAAACGACTAGCACTAGATAGGGAATCTTTGAGATCTGCATCAAACCAGTCAAATGACTGAAGACAAAAAAAAAATGTTAACCAGCAGCAGCAATACAAATTTTTGAAATTGCGTAATGACAGTAACAATGAATGTGTTTTTTGCAGAATTTTCTGGAGAATTTTCTGTTGCACATAATGGAAATGGTGATATTGAAGACCACATGAAAAAAGCTAAACATAGGAGTGCTATTAATGCTACTGCTTCAGCAAACAAGACATTTTTTTACAGCCTAAGATGGGAATAACAATAACAGTAATCTGGTGTGTCCTGCTAAAGAGGCTACATTTTCATACCACACTGCTAGACACGAACTCAATTCCAAAACATCATCAGACTGCACATCTAAATTGTTTAAAAAGTTATATGACCCAAAATTTTCATCTGCTAGAACCAAAACCGAGGCAATTATTGTTAACATTATTTTGCCATTTATATTTGATAATGTGTTGTGTTCTTTGGAAAACATTAATTATAATGTTTTCATTATAACTAACTATGGAAAACTAACTATGGATAGCTCAAACAGAAGTGAAGTAAAACTTGTTCAGATTGTTGTAAGATATTTCAATCTGGAGGAGGGAATTCAGTTAAACTTTTAAATTTCGAAGAAGTGTCAGGTGAAACTGCTCAAATTTTGACTCTGTATCTTTTGCAATGCATGAAAAAATACATATTTGAAGAAAAGATGGTTTATTATACTTCTGACAACATTAACAGTAATTTTGGTGGTGTGAAGAGAAAGGGGAATGGATATGTGTACAGAAAGGTTTAAAGTGACTTAGATAGACCAATTTTAGGAATTGGTTGTTCAGCCCACATTGTATACAATTCAGTACAAACAGCATATGATTCTCTATCCCTGGACATAGAAGTTATAGTATAAAAATGTATAAATATTTTCACACACACATATATATATATATATATATATATATATATATATATATATATATATACAGTAAGAGTAACAAAACTTAAAGAGTTCTGTGAATTTGTGGAAACATAACAAAAAAGTATATTATAGCAGCACAAGGTTCCTTAGTTTTACCTGCAATAGAAAGAATTCTTTCCATTTTTAATGGTCTAAAATCATTCTTATCTTGTGACAAATGCCTAAAATTATTATTTGATTTATTTTTTGAATATCTAGAAAGTGAACTGTTTTTTAAATTTTTATATGATACTCCACAGTTATTTAATAATATACTTCTGAAATTGGAAGCTAATTCTATCACAACAACAGAAGCATTTCAGACATATTCTGAATTTGTCAACTTCAGGAAAGAAAATCCCACAAATATATACAATCTTCTGCCAAAGAATTGCTACACATTCTAGAAGAAAATAATGATGTTCAGGAACAAAAATTCTTCTAAGTGCAGACAATTTTTATAATTCTAGTATCCAATACTTTGAGTTGTGGAGAACCAGTTTTGATAAAGTTAGTAAGTTTCAGTGGGTTAGACCCAAAAAAATATGGTAAAACTATATATAAATTATATTTATTACCATTTCTGGCATAAAGATGCTGAATTCATACTGAAAATGAGCTTGGTATGAATGCATTTAAATAACATTAACAGTTTGAAAGCAAAACATCTCTGGACCTACAATTACATGTATTTTTCTCTTATACTGATTAGAACATCTACTAGAAAAACTTTTTTTTTTAAATTGGAAAACTTAAAAAGTGTTTTTATAAACTTTCTTCAGAGTACCTAAACATTAAACTATGATTTTGGTGCACCATATATAAATAGAAACCAATTTCACCTCCCTCTTAGAACAAAAGACTAAATAGCTTACATCATCTGTTGTACTTTTATAAGTAACAAACTATAAAACAAAATTTATCATAATACCATGCTAATACCTCCAATTTTCACATCTTATGTAAAATGTTTTACAATTTTAAGTCTAAATTATATTTCAAACACTAAAGGTTTAGTACTAATTACGATAAACAACTAAAAAATGTTTTGCAACACTCATTGCTTTATAATTCTTGAATTCATTAAAAATAATTGAGGTTTCTTGATAAATAATAAAATGCTGTTTTCCTTATTATTTAATTTTCCTTATAATTAAATTATGATTTTTAATAAACTTATTACAGTCAATTATTGGGAAGATTTTAGTAAAATTTGGTTGAATTCCAATAAATAAAAAAATATTTACAATATATTTTGACCATTCAGGTATCAGTTCATTATAAATTTTATGGTCAAGATAGCAGCTACAGGAGACAGTAAAAATACAAAGATGTTTACAAGAATGGGAAATTACAAACCATTTATCTACACAATTTAATTACGACAAAACAAAACAATGTTATATGTGCATTTGATACAGTTCATAAACCAACAAATATAAATAAACATATTTCAGTTAAGTCTATAATATTAATGCAAATTTTCCTTCTTTATATTTTCATACTAAGAAATGTTATTTCTTTAGCCTTAACAGACATAACAGACTTATGCTAACCTCCTCTTCAATAGTCTACAAAAGAACTATTGTTTGTGAAAGAAAACTAACTGCTAGTGGATGTAAAATGGACTTTATAGAGCTAATGGAAAAATTAGATACTTCAAATGTGAAACAGAAGAAATTAGTTGTTTAAAATACAGAAAGAAGCATTTCATTTCTGGTACTACTCATTCAAGAGAAGACTTCTTTCATTTGATACAAAAGAGAAATATAACAGGATTAACAAGCACTGAAAAATAATTAAGAAAGAGAATAAATGGAAAAATTATAAATGTCAGCAACTATTTTAACAGCAAACACTTTATGATTATAATTAAAGATTAAAAAAATCAATATTAACTAGCTAGTTTATAACTTTTAAAATAAAAAATGACTAACATTAAAATGACTTTTTAAATGATTTAAAATTTGTAGTGACTTTTAAAATAAATGTCGCTACAGATACAAAAGTTATAAAATAAATAAATAAATAGAAAATATTACTGAAATCAGGGAATTATATAAAATTATTATCAAACTACTTTTATTACTTAAAAAAAAAAAAAAAAATACCACACCTGTATCATTTCTATTATGAATAACCTCAAATTTGTCTTGTCTTGAATTAACGTCTGACTTCCATGATATATTCAAACCAAATTCTATAGGCTTTAAATCCTCAATTATAGGTGATGAAGGTCCTGTAAAAAAAAATCAAAATATCTATACATTGAAATTTACATGAATAAAATGCGTCATACTGACTTTGTAAAAGATTATCCTTTAAAACAAATATTGATTTCTGTGCGACTTCTTACAAGCAGCTTGAAATCTGTAGATGTGCCATAATAAAAAATTGATTTTTTAAAATATAATCAAGAAAAATGTGCATTATAACTAGGTGATAACCAGATCTGAATTTAACTTTACTCTATAGGTCCAGCCCCACAACATGCCTTTCATGAACTAAATAAATGTGGTAAATCTATTTATTTACCCAGTAAATAAATTAAACTTAATATCATCATGAACAGAAATTCAGTGTGCTTTATCTCACGCCTTCTAAGAACATACAGAATACATTGTTTTGTATTTTTTCTTGTGTAAAGAGTCAAGGATGAAAATTCTAAAATGTACAATAACTCTCTAAAATAAAATTTTAAGGAAAAAATATTATTATACAGGTCAATACAATGAGACTAGAACAAAATTTTGTTATATTTTAATTTTAAAATTGTTCACATTATTCTGTTTATTTTTTAAATAACAGTCCCATAAAATCAAATAAAAAGCATTGAATTTTGAAAAAATACACTTGACAGGAGAAAAAATGTCTAATTAGATAATGACTAATCTTACATTGTCTAAAAGCTGTTGAATAAGGTCAAGTAATAAAAGGTAACGTTAAAATATAAAGTCAAATAATTATTATTTTCACGAGATCAATCGTTATGACTAATTGATCTTTTTCGATTAGAATTAAAGAACACAACTGTATAAATAAAGAAAGAAAAGAACGATCTAATTTTGCCAAACATCATGGAACACGGTCATGATTATTATTCAAATAATTTTATTAATATCCTTGAATACTCAAATGACTTTTATAAAATGAATATCTTAGAAAAATTCCACATCTACTTAAATAACAACAAGCTGATAAATGAACAAACAAATTTTGAAAACAATATCTTACTCAAACAAATTTTAAACAATAATTATAGATTCGTATTTTGGCCAAACTGCTTTTATACCATACACATAACAATTGAGACGCTTTCATCGATTAGACATACAAATGTATGACATAACTTGATGATCGACTGTTATATTTATGGAAATTTTATTTTATTTTTATTTTAATCTACATCAAATTAATATGAGAAATGAATACTTATATACAAGTTTATCAGATGTTCCTGAAGATGGAAAAATAACTTCCGAAAATGCTAGAACATAATTAATTACTTCGGTTGGTAAGTGGAATTATAATTTATATATTTTTATATTATATACACCAACAGGCCATGCTAAATAAAATTATAGTAAGCATATACTCATATATATTATTTTTTCTGATTTGTAAATCTAATTTTCTTAAACTTCAAATAAAAAATACAGATTGTTTATCATCAAGTATTTTTTTCTACGGACTTAAAAAACCAATACTAATACAATATTTCATATACAATCAAATTACACAACTCGTCCACATAAAACTATATGACTGTGTATATAAATTAAAACTTCCTTTTATTTTAATATAAAATTCCTTTTATATTAATAAAAAAGAAAAACTGCCTACAAAAGCCGATCTTTTTCTTTAGTAATATTATGTCAGAAATTTTTACCAACAAAAGGATTAAAGATGCATGCAATTAAATATATGTTATAACGATTAAGTTTCTCTCTTATTTACAACACGTTTTTTCTATTTTTCACCATCTATACCCCCTCTAGATGAGGATAATCTAATCTAAAGATGGTTATTTCAAGATTCAAGTGACTTCTTATAATACTCTTTATGTTAAAAATATATTGTAACATTATAGTTAATTTAAATCAATTTTAACAAATTCTTTAATATTTATAACACAAAATAAATAAAGCACGTATTGTGACTGTATATCATCTTCTAACAATTATAATATTAAAAATAAATAATAAACAGTAATACTAACTTGTCGCTTGATAAATAACAGTTTCATTACTTTCCATCTGATTAGAAATAGCTTGCACCGTTATTGAGTAATTTCGACCAGGCAAAAGAGATTCTAAAACTTGTTTATTTTCAGAAGCGTAGACAGTGTTACTATCACCATTTACAATCTCAACTTCAGAATAGCTAACCTATAACAAAAATTAAATTTAATTACAACCTAACCAAATAAAGTGGATTAATTAATAAGCGTTCACTACATTTATCAAAACAAAAGAAATACTAAAATGCAATATCCTAGACAAATGAGATTTTAATATTAAATGGTAATTTTTAATATAAACGTTGAAGGCACATTATTCTCATAATATGAAACTGGCATAATTCATTACATACTGTATATTTGAAATTTCCTTCTTAATTTAACCGTAATAAAAAAAGATATCAAATGAAATTAGCAAACTGTTGAACAAGGAACATCCCGAGTATAGTCTTGTACAAGCAACAAGTGGTGTTAAGCAGAAAAAAACCAGAAATTATCGCATACAGTTAGGGATTAGAAATTCTTGTGAATTAAAATGTTTTTAGACTGTGAAACACTGACAATAATAACCCAGAAAGATAAAAAAAAGAATTCTTGAGCGCATGTGTGTAGCACATATATGTATGAGGACAATACGACTATACATAAATATAAACAATTTACTTAGTCAGGACAGTACGCAATGAGACGTCCTAATTCTTTCTCACTGTTTTTATTATCACCGTTAGTATTTTTGTTAAAATATTTACAATTTGTGAAAACCTTAATTTTTTTTAAATCTGTACAACCATGGTCATATACAAACTTAATCTGCCATGATTTTCTATATAACTATTCTTTTATAGGTTTTCAGTAAGTTACTAAATAATTTAATAAGTTTGAAAATTTTTTTACAACTAATGACCGATAATTATATGATGACTATTGCCATTTTTACAGATACCTACCCCCTACCCTTCAGCGACATCTGAATGTAATTGTGACTCAGTCTCACTAATAAGTCACTGAATCTAATCTTCTGCACGTATATCTGTGTTTGAACAACTATTTAGTTGTCAAAAAAAATCCAGTTTGTGGAATGCTGCATATCTTACTTTACAATTTGCTGTATGGGGACTGTGTACCTTTTTTTTCATTCCTAGAAAATCCAGCGGTGTCAAATCACATGATCTTGAGGGACAATTATTTTATAACATGCATTATTTTATAAAAAAATTTTGACTCTATAGCCATTGGTTTGTTTAAACAGTGACGTGTTTAATTGTCAGTTCTGTCGCTGAAAATAACTTTCTTGCAAAAAATTATTAGTAACCATTTTGTTTCTTAGCCTCCATTAAAAAATATACTATGCTACCTACAGTCTGTCAGCTTCAACTCTGTGTCAGTACGATGTTATAAAGGGACAAATGATTGCAAACGGGATGAAATTGATACTCTTACTTCTTCAGCAGCAATTAATTCACTGAATAAAATGAATGAAGATACTTAAGTATTTTTGCACTTTTCACAGACTCAGTTTTCACAAATTTACACCCTGCAGTACAAATTTTTTCTCTGTTGGACAACCATGAGAATGAAAAAGAGATCATAAAGTTTGTAAAACAACGTGAAACACGGCAATCAGAGCTGCCATCTGATAGGCACAACCTATCAAAATTCAGAAGTTCTTGTTGAAAAACTTCCATACATCAAACTTATTATGCAAGATAAAGATGAAATATTGTGAGCGATATGCGGTACAGTTTTAGGAATTTACTAGTTCTTTTATTGATTTTATGTTTTTAAGAGAAGACTAATGCTGCTGCTATAAGCAACAAACTTACTATCAAAACGTGAATCTCATCATTTTAAATTATTATATATTGCCTTGTAAAGTAAATAGTATATATTTATATAGAATAAATAGGAAACTGGTATATATATATATATATATATAATTTTTTAAACATGTTGTCCCGTGTGGCTGAATTATAATTAATATTTTTAAACCACCATATACATACATATAAAGCAAGATTGATCTTGCCTTCAATCTAATAAGACCTTTTCAAATCCTTAAGAATTCATCATCAGTAATTGAAAATACTGTAACTAACATTAGCACAGAAGTACTTCAGAAACCGTGTCACGACTGATTAAAATTATTAGTCAGATGTTAAAATTCTATTATACCGATTTAAAAAGATCATCCTGCTCAAAATTTAGCTGGTGGTTTATTAAATTGAAATTTTTATATTTATAAATATAATATTTCTCCAAAGCTCCAGTTTGTGTTTTAACGTTGCAAATTTCTAATATTTTAAGATTATTTACTAAATCTGTAATTTTGTCAATTTGAAATCAAGTATCTGCCATATTTGAAAAATTTATCTTTTTATTTTTAAATCTGTTAGATGTTCCAAGAATCTTGCTATAAATGAGCTATCAGTTTTACCTATATACATGGCATCGCAGTCTGTGCATTTAATTTTATATATGCCGCTTTAGTAAATCGGACAAAAATATAATTAGTGTTATAATTAAAGAATTTTTCCGATATTATTTACCGGTTTATACACAATTGTATATTGTTCTTTATTTTAAACATTTACTATTTTATTTGAGTTTTTGTTTATATAACTGTATAAAATATATTATCTGTCAATTTTTAGAACCATTCACTGGAATAAGGGAAGTGCTTTTTTTATTACATTTCTTCTTTAAATATCCCCTGCAAATGTTGACAATAAAAGATTTATTGTAGCAATTTTGTAAAGCTATATTTTTTATATACTCTAATTCATTATTTAATAACGCCTCATTGTTATGTGAATAAATAACAGCTCTACGTATCATACCATAGTTGTTTCTCTTATGTGAAAATAGGACTTTTATGAATGGTTATATTATTGTCGGTAGGTTTTCTATATATGCTTGTTTCAATTTCGTTATTGTTATAATTTTTATGTTATATCTAAAAAACATATGGTCCTGTTTGAGTTAAATAAATGTTGCTTGTTTAATATTATTTGATGTTCTGATCTGACTATTAATTTTAATCAGTCATGACACGGTTGATGAAGTACCTCTGTGCTAATATTATTTTAGTACTCGTATTTTTAATAACTGATGATGAATCTTAAGAATCTGAAAAGGCTTTATTACATTGCAGGTAAGATCAATCTTGCTTTATATGTGTAAATCTGGTGATTTATAAATATTAAATAAATAAATATATATATATATATATATATATATATATATATACTTACCTTATGATTATATATATATACTACTATATGATTACTTACCTTAAAAACTTCCTGAATACTAGAATTGTCAGGTACCCATGTAACAGTAACATCACCAGTATGGTCATCTATCACAGAAGTCAGCTCTTGAACTGGTAAAGGCTCTATAATAATAACAATAATAAACTTACAAATGCAACAAGTATATTCCAATAGTTAGTAATCAAAATCTATAAAAGTAAATATATATCTCATACAAAAACCAGGCAACACAAAACTTTGAAAGTAACAAAAAGCAGCATCTCAAAAGTAAACTTTGCTATTAACTCCGGATATAAAAATGAGAGAAATAAATTTACACAATTTTGTTTTTTTGTGGAATGCTTTACTGAAAGGTCAACAGATGCAAAAGGAGAACACATAGAATTTTAAGATGTATATCTGAGTAGGAAAACATTTATTTATTTAATACGAAATGAAGAATAAAAATTTATCAATTTAAAATAAAAAAAAGAAATACTGTACATTTATAAGTAAAAGATAACATAAAAAAAAACAAGTTCACGATGCCAAGGAAGAAAGAATTACATGTTGAATTATTCAAAAAAGAGAACAGAATCCCATTTTTAACAAAAATTTAATTTTTTCTTTCAATTTCCATTAAAGAAATACCAATTTCATGTAGCCCACTGCAGTACACCATTGAGACAAAGGACAACCATGTGATTGAAGCATGATGGTACATTATCTCGTAGAAAACTACAAATACAAATTAAAATTTGTCTGCAGAAATAGGTTTTTTACAAAAATTGACAAAACTAGTATTAAATCTTCTCAAGGTAGTCAACATGAACATCCACACAAATTTTAGTCAGCATTTTAGAAGGTTCTAAATACCAGTTTTGTACAATTCTTTTGGCGCTGCTCGGAGACAATTGCATTCAAATTCTTCAACCTCATAATCAGCCTCTCTCTTATTTTCTGTTTAGCCTATGTAACCGCTGTAAGCTATTACTTCAGAGGATGAAATGTAGTCTTGTACAGTCTCAGGCTGACCATTGCTGAGATATGTGGTTAATTGAAAGGCAACCACCAAAGAACACCGGTATCCATGATCGGTGTTCAAATCTGTATAAAAGTAACTGCCTTCACTAGGATTTGAAATTAGAAATCTCAACTTTGAAATCAGCTGATTTTCAAGGACAAGTTAACCACTAGACCAGCCCAGTGGGCTCTCATCATCGGTCTACAATACAATATGCCTACCTAATGCGTCCTTCAATGGGTTGAACAAATGATACTTGCAAGGACTGAGATCAGGATTGTAGGCCTGATGTTCGAGAGTTTCCCAGCTGTGTTTGACAAGTGCCTCACACTTTAAATGGCAGTGTTGGGTCACGTGTTATCATGAAGGAAGATGGCGCTGCATATTGGAATACAGTGGTGTTTTGATCTGTAGGCTGGCTTTGTGTGTTCTGTATGAGGTTGCTGTAATAGGGAGCATTCATGGTATTCTGTTCTTTCATTAAACATAAAAAATCTCAGAACATGGTACATAAAACCTTACTAACTTACAGCACTGTCTTCAGTTTTACAGGTCCTACCTTGTCTTTCTTTTGCCATTTCACTGATGCACGTTTACTTTCAGGTATAGAGTGGTGGACCTATGTTTCATCCATTATGAAAATACGCTTCAATAAACTTTCCCTATACTGTTTCATAACATATCAGAAGGCCAGTTACATACCTCTTCCCGTGTAAACTTCTGCACTTCTGCATGAAGTTAAGAAAGGGTGATATCCATCTGTGGCAGTTTTATAGAGACAATCATGAATAATTGTTATGTTGCTGCCAACACTTATTTCCACATTTTCTGCCATCTCCCCCACACTGACATCTGTTGTCCAAAATCAGCTGTTCAACGTGATGAACATTCTCTGGCGTGATAATCATGCACAGACTCGATCATAGGCTTCATATTCAACCTTTCTTTAAAGGCATCACATCACCAATAACACTAGTGCCTTCAAATCACATTACCACTGAACAGAGTGCATAATCTGGTGTAAATTACTGCAAGTTTAACATTTTCTTTAATTAAAAATTTAATGATAATGTATTGCACAACTGACACACCTCTTACTCGCTTATAATGCTACCGACTGATCCAACAATGCAAACAGAACTGCAATAGGCTAGAGTGGTGCCTACTAGTCCAGTCCCTCACTCAGTACAGTACAACATCGATGTTAATTTCTCTTTTTTCCAGAACAAAACTCTGGCATTCCTGTTATGCATTTTTAGGCAAAGACTGCCAAATACAATGGTCTTGATTAAACAAAAAAGAACCAAACATTAAAAAAATTTAAATGCACAAAAAACACTTAGCTCAATTGAACATTATAACTTTTCTTACCCCTATGACGATTCCTTTACTAGTGTGACCTAAAGTATTTCTATTACTAAACATAATTTTAAGGAACTTTCATCATTAAATCCTTTCAATTGTTTCCACATAAATTTGATTCCATTTTTAATTTCTCTTAGTACTTCAGTAAATAGCTAAACTTTTCACTGTTTCTTCTACATCTTAAACATTGTAGCCTTAGGAATATTAATTTTTTAGCTTGCACATTTAGTTGATTTCTTTGAACTATGAATATAGACCCTTATTTAAAACTCTCATCAAATTGTAATATACATGTAATCATACAATAGTTAAGATTTAAGATTTCAGATTGTTCTTTGTTGTTGTAACTGTGTCACAAAAATCTAGCTAATATATATATATGACGAATACAGTGTTTGTAACTTAATTACAAAAAAAAGTTAAAAATTTCATAAAACTGATTTATAGCACCAATTTTTACTCTCTGCCGAATCACTTATTTATGATGTTCTGAGATTGTTCTTTGTTGTTGTAACTGTGTCACAAAAATCTAGCTAATATATACATATATATATATATATAATGTATATTCTGAATACCACATAAATCTATCGATTCATGTGGTATTCAGAACATCATAAATAAGTGATTCGGCAGAGAGTAAAAATTGGTGCTATAAATCAGTTTTATGAAATTTTTAACTTTTTTTTGTAATTAATTTACAAACACTGTATTCGTCATCCATACAATTCTCCTTTTATTAATAATAATGAAATGATTACATTAATCAGTAAAACAGAGTAGTTTGTATATAAAAGATTAATAATAATTTACAAAGGTACACAAACAAATAATGGAACCAAACAAGTTTATAAATATAATTTCACAACAAAAAATGTTAATGATAAGTCAAATACAATTAATTTTTATGAAAATTATTATAATTTTATTCCACTTAGCTTCTTTAATTATAAATCTCTAGGGTTATTGTAATAAGAAGAAACAGAAGTAATTTTTTTTCCAGATTAATAAACGAACTCAATAAAAGAGGTTATACATTTGATTAATACACAAGGGCTGTTTTATTTTCAACTTCCAATGGGCTATAAAAAAAAGATACATTGACATAATAAAATGATTTTATTACTAAAAGTTGAGTAGTGTCTAGATTATTTTTCTATATAATCGCCAAAAGGACTGAGGCATTTGCTGTATTGAGACATCAGCTTTCTGATGCCCTCTTCAAAGAAGTTTGCTGCCAGTGAGCTAAGATATGTCTTGACAGTCTCCTAAAGTTCTTCGTTGGTGGCAAAGTGCTGTCCGCCCAACCATTCCTTCAATTCTCGAAAGAGGTGAAAATTGCTAGGTGCTAGGTCTGGATTACACAGTGGATGGTCATAAACTTTCTACTAACTTCCCACAATTGTTTGAGAAAGTCTTGCATCACGTTGGCACAGAGCGGTTGTGCAGTATCATGGATCAAAACCACGCAGGACGAGAGCATGCCTCTTCATTTGTTCTGGATCGCTCTGCGGAGGCAATGTAAAGATTCACAATTAACTTCCTTTGTTATTGTTGTACTCTGCTCCATAAAGTCCGCCAACAAAACCCTTTTATGGTCCCAAAAAACTGTAACCATTTTTTTTCTGTTGCTCAGTGCTTGTTTGAACTTTTTCGGCTTGCTTGGAAAAGAAGAATTCATCCACTGCTTTGGTTTTTGGAATGCCATGCTGGATCCAAGTCTCATTAAAAACTCTTCCCCCTCGTTATCATAATGCGTGAGAATCTTTAAGACTGATGCCATTCGCTGCGTTTTGTGATCGTCACTTAATATTTTTGGGACCCTACATGGACACAGTTTATCTTATTAGTAGGATACACAGTATCCTAGGTCTGGTATCTTAAGACCTTGAAATTTCTGGTATTTCTGCAGAAAGTTCACTTATTGTAAACCTGTGTTTGTCACAGATAAAATCATCAACACGCTCAATCAGGTGTACAGTAGCGTAGACTTGTGTCCTTGCCTCCCTTCATCATGGATGTCCATTGGCCCAGGTTGTCGGGAGGGCTGCACAATCACACGACTATAGATCTGGTTCCTGCCTATCTCTTGTTTACTTAGATGCACAATCAGAAGTTAAAAAAAAAACAGCCCTTCTATTTTCTAATTTTATACTTCAACTTGAGGAAGAATTAACCAACTTGACTCTTTTGACAAAAATTAATCTACTAACTAAGGAATAGAAAAGTCATAAATTGACTTGTTTCTTACACAGACGTGTAGTTTTTACAAACACCTCTATTAAGAACTATAGAGACCAATGTAAGTAACAGTTTTATAAAAAGTATTTTTCAAGATTTCCAAATTCAAATTTGTCACTAAAGAGCAAAAAAATATTTACAATTTTCTTTTCCAATACTAAAACTGACTTCCAATAAACTAAATAAAACAGAAAGCAAGCATTCTTTTGATGTTATTCTGGAACTGTTATAAACAATTCTCTTAAACAAAACAATTTTGAAAAGATTTCAAGTCAGAAAAAAAAAATTCAGGATAAATGCTTATTTACTTTTTATTAATTTTTTTAATTAGTTTATTTGAAATTGGTACTATATAAAAAATATATATTATGGCTGACTACTTAGAATTATTTATTATATGAGGGCAAGTCAAAAAGTAAAAGTGAAATTAAAAAAATAAATAAATATATTTATTTGTACATAAATGATACATGCATTATTTTTCAACACAATCCCCTCCTACTTCTACGCACTTAGTCCATCTTTTAATTAACTTTTGAATTCCTTCCTGGAATAAAGTTTTTGGTCTGTTGTGCAGAAAACTTTTCACTGCTTCTATAGCCTCTTCATCAGATCGATAATGATTCCCTAGTAACTCTTCTTTAAATTGGCTAAAAAGATGAAATCACTTGGAGCCAGGTCTAGACTGTATAGAGAATGGTCCAGCAGCTCAAAACCAAGATCTTGAAGGCAAAGGACTGCTTTTTTGGCCATATGAGGTCGAGCATTATCTTCAAGCAAAATTATGCCTTTAGAAAATTTATCACAGAAGTTTGGGATTTGATTTTTTGCTTCGTAAACGTAGTATTTCACAGTAGTTGTCATTGTTTACCGATTAACCTTTAGGTGTGAAGTAAACCAAAAGTAAACCTTCCATATCGCAGAATATTATCATCATCACCTTTCCTGTAGACATCTCAATTTGAACTTTTTTGCTGTGGGAGTAGGAGAGATGCAGTGAGAGAAGGATGTTTCCACACTACACATTTCAAAAGCTTCTGAGAAATTTTCAAACGATTCTCTTAGTGGATGCTGTTGAATTGACGTGCAATCCAGCGAGCACAGAAAGAATCATGAAAGTTAAAAGAATCATGGATGATTGAAAAGTTGCTAAGCCATGGCTTATATTCAACTCGCTTGCAGTGTCATCAACTGTAATTCATCGACTACCAAGTATCATTTGTTTAACCGCTTCAATATTGTCGATAGTCTTTGAAGTGAAAGGCCTACCTTGCCGCTGTTTATCACAGACAGAAATTCTACAGTTTCTAAAACGATCAACCCATTAGTAGAACTTGCTTTCACTCAAACAACTCTCTCCATATTGCTGCTGCATTCAACAAATAATCTCTGCTGGTTTCACCTCTTCTGAATTGAGACAATGTATTTCTTCCTTGGTGCAATCAGACATATGGACTCATTTTAAACAGACTTTTAAACACAATCACAAATAGCTAACAATGAAACAATATTTTCAATGAACAGCTGACAAAGGTTATGAGTTATAGCAGAACTATCATTACTGCCATACATGTGGGGGGTAAATCAAAATTTCCCTTTACTTTTTGACTTACCCTCATGTTCTTGGTTCTAGCAGCCTGGAATTTGCAAATACTGTGGGTGTCAGGGTACTATATTTTATAGTGAGATCTTCATTTAAAACATTGCATTCAACAGATAGATACTACAATTTCTCATAAGAAACAAATACAGGAATAACAATTTTAATAATAATAAGTTTATATAAATACATTGTGTTATAATTAACAATGCTTGATTAAAACAAAGTCTAGAAAGAAACTAACTAAAATATACTGACTTAATGTAACGTTGACAGTTGCCGGCCAGCTAGTTACTTTTCCTGAAACGGTTTTACCAAGCACACTATAAGTCTGACCAGGTACAAGATTTTCATGGAATTCCCATTCAGTTGGTTCATCTCTATTCCTCATTATGGGTATTAAAGGACCAGGTCTCCTTGGTGAATTTATCATCACCTGATACTTATCAAATTCACTGGAAAAATATTAAATAAAACATAAGGCAAACTGTTAAAATACATAACTATTACAACAATATCAACAGTTTATCTCAAAATCAAAAAAATAAATACTTTTCAGGGTTATCTCAAAAGTTATTACCTAACAATAACATTCAAGAACTAATTCAGTTCTTGATGGTGAGAACAATTCTTAAAATCCTGTGTACAATTCTACGAAAATTCATAAATAATTTAGGGAACAGTGTTAAATATTTAAACACAATAAATATTTATAATACAGCAGTAACCTCACAGTAATATCAGATGATTTAATGAAAAAGTAAAAAGAATTTGAAAAAATTGATGACATAATTTTATAATTATTTTCCGACTTTGCACATGTTTCATGGAGAGTAAGAAATTTATCATTTTGACTGAAAAGAAAAAAAAATAGGGCTTGACTTAAAAAGTTCTTGATTAAGGAATCACTATTAATGTGGATATGCATTGTAAACAATTGAAACTTGCAACCAGCTAGATTCAAAATATAAAAGTGCAGGGTACTGTTTTTCTTTAATAGTGGGAATATGTTTTTGCATGATAACATTTGATCTCAAATAACAAATTAAACAGTCCAACAGTTGTAGTGATTTCTGGGAGAAATATACAAAATCTCATCAAGTCCAAACCTGGCACCTACTATTTACAACCTTTTTTCTCTTGAGGAATGATTCGCTTACCAAAAATTTGCATTAATAAAGAATTAAAGAACATAATTATATTTTTTTTAAATTCTCTAAGTGGTTTTTACTTCACTGGATGTGAACAAATGCTTACGAGAAGCCTACTACTGAATGCTGAATGCCTAGCCTACTGAATGCTTTATTAATTAAGCCTAGTGAAATTAACTGGCTCACCCAGTTATAATCCTACAGACATCAAACTGATGAATCATGTCAATAAAGGAACGGATTAATCTATCTGAGTTATCAATTACTATTATACTGCAATTTCAAAAATTGTTTCCATGAATAAAGGAACAGTTGCAAGAAATGACATTTACTGAACTTCTAAACGCTGCAAGGTTCTTCCTGATAAGTTCTACCTAACATTGATATAATTATTATTTGCAGCCATATCGATCTGTTGTGGATGTAGCTTCTTTCAGTTAGTCCTGCTTATCACTCTCTTTGAAAATGTCCATCTCCAGTCTCCTCCATGCCTCTCTGTCTTGAGCCTTCTCTTCCAGTTGATTCTG
Organism: Lycorma delicatula; assembly: GCF_047948215.1. Classification (NCBI taxonomy): domain Eukaryota; kingdom Metazoa; phylum Arthropoda; class Insecta; order Hemiptera; family Fulgoridae; genus Lycorma; species Lycorma delicatula. The sequence continues at coordinate 3,066,413 of NC_134456.1, forward strand.
GCACTTCCTTTGACCCTTTATCCTATCAATCTACAGGGGTCTTCCTCTTGGCCAAGTCGATATCTTGGAGACCAGTTCAGTACCAAAGCCATCAAATTAATTTGAAGAATTTCAAATTTTGTCTTTCCCCTTATATAGGCATTCAGAGAATGTGATGTAGAATGTCCCTTTTGGTTGTTAGCCGTTTGCCATCTCAATTAGACAATTTTTCCCCAACAAAAGTCTGTTAACCCTTCCTGTAGCCTTCCTTATTCTTGATAGCTGTCCTCACCAATTTTTTGTTGTAGTTTTTTATGTCCTCCTTAATTCTCTTTCTAATAGTCTTACAAACTTCAGTATATTCAATGGTGTTCATTTGGTTCAGCCCTTTCACTTGAGTTATTTTCTTTTAACGTTCTTAAGTGACTTCAAACAATTTTCTATTCCAGCACAGACTGATGGTCCCTGCAATTTTTTTGCTATTACCATAAATAATTTGGCTAAATGTGAATTATCATTAAAAATTAATCTTTTAGAGAGCAATTTTTGGAATTGTTCTTGTTTTTCCTTTAACTTCCCAAAATTCTTTCTCTCAAGTAGAACATTCAGAAAGATTCTAGCTCTGTGATCGCTACCAGTGTTAAATTTATTTAAAGTAAGTACATCCTGGACAATGTACTGTTGGTTACACAGCAATCATCTTGTTTTTCATCACATAAATCAGGACTTCCTACATCCATCGTCTATTGAGATGCTTTTTAAAGAAAATGTTCATGATGTATAAATTAGAAGATTCAGCAAATTGAACAAGTCTATCGCCTCTTTCGTTTCTCAATCTCAAGCCAAATTTGGCTATTATTCTACTAACTTGTTTGTCATGGTGCCTGGCACTCGCTTCTGTATTAAAATCCCCCATAATTATTCTAAATGACAGTTCTATATCCTTTCCAGAAGCCTAGTAATCTCTTCAAATACTGCCTCGACTTCCTTATCTTTATTAATCAATGTTGGTAGATATGCTTGTATTAGCATAGTTTGTAACGTTCAGTTAATTGGAGTTCAAGCCCAGCCGCACGGTTCGATACACCATCTATTTTAAAAAATTCTTACCAATTTGAATCAAACACCGTTTGTATTTACATTAGTATTTTGTATGTGGTAAAGCATATTACCAGTCTTTAACTGCAAGTAATTTTCATATTGCTGTCAAACTTAATTCAATCCAACAACTTTCCATTTAACATTTCTCTACTCTTCTCCTAGTTCCTTCAATTGTGTTTCGTTACTTAATGAGCGGCACTTGTATGTACAGATCTCCAAATTCCAGTTTCTTTGTCTTTTTCTGTTAGTTGGTTCTGCAGTATGACCCACCCAGAGATCTAATGCGGGTCTAATCTGGAATTGATGTTACTTCAGTCACATCGATGATGATTAATCACAACTGAAGGTTTGAGCATAATCACCGTGCTTGGTCAAAACGGATTGGTGATAAGGAACAAAGTTCCAAAATGTTTATAGGAAAAGTAAGGAAAACAGGATCATAACCAGGATTAGGAATGGAAGGATTAATGGGTAAAATGGTCAACAGACAGCTGCCCCTTTAGTTGCCTTTTACGACAAGTAGTATAGCTACTATGTGAGAATTCTTGAATGCCCCACAGCCTGGAGGGGGGGCAACATAACATCATAGGTATTTTTATTTAAATCTTATTCTACTTTAAAGTTAAAAATCACCGACCATACCAAAACACGTGTAAACTTTTCAACAGCCAACAATAAACTAACCATCCAATATGGCTACCAATGTAAACATATGTTAGGGACGACTGTACCAAAAAAAAAACTGTCAATTGGACTAATTTAGCCTGAGAAATTCTGCATATTTTTTTATCACACCTCAAATACATAATTTTTTTAATTTCCTTCAAAATATAGAAAGAAAGTCTTCTTTATGAGCTAAACTAAACAAACCTGCGTATTATTATTTAATAGTGTAAACAACATTTTAATACATATCACAATATAAAATCAAAATATATAATAACATGTACCTAACACCTTTAGGTGGTTCCCATGTAACTTTAAAACTATGCGATGTAACAGATGCTTTGTCGTATGTAAACATGTAAGGACGTAATGGGATTGTACGATACTGTGCCTTAGTAGGAGGTGATACTTCAGAATCACTTACTGTTTGAACTGAAATGTTATATGCTCTGCCTGCAAACAAAAAGTTTAAAAAATAAGAATTATTAAGTATTAAGAGATGTAATTAAAATAGTAATAAATCAACACGTAATATTAATAAGCTTTCCTAACACTATTAAACTGCTCAATAACGTACTCTGGTTTTCAAGGGAGCACATTACCATGAAAAATAACAAAGACCATTCATAAGGCCTTAAGAAGAATATACATGCAACTTGATTTCAAAATTTTTACTACAATGGCAGCAGACTCAGTTCTGTAAAAATGTGGTTCAAATAAGCTGATACACAGTTTTACAACTAATAATACAAGTGTAAAATCATGGTAAATTAAAGAATAAGTCTCTTTGTCATTACCAAAAGTATTCTACAATTTTTCTGGAGTAAAAAAGTGAGAAAGACATTTAAAAGTTCAAAACAATATTAAAATACAAGAAACAAAATCATTCATTACTCTGATCAGCTGGCATCTTATTCCACAGCTATAGAAAAAATATCAAAAGATATAGGATAATTGCATTTGAAATTTCAACCATTACTCTGAAACTTAAAAAAAAAAAATAAATCAATAATTTCTCAATTAAAATCACTCAGTTTAGATAAATAACAGGCATTTAATGAAATGACTTACACTGGGGATTTTATGTAAAAGAGGTAGATGCCAGTCCAACCCAAACATAAATCAATAAATACTAAACAAGGAAAATCTTATACACATTGCAATGCAAAAAACTTGTCTTATGCATGAGTTTTTTTTTAGTTTTGTAGAAAGCTTCTAAAAGAAATTCAAAAACAATTTTTAACAAACAAGGTGACAAAGATTTAAAATCTATATGTACGTTTTTTTTTTCTTAATTACAAAACTTTAAATATTATGAAGAATCTATTAAGGGGTTTGCTCTCATTTAGTAATTTCTAAAGGATGTTAATGATCAGAATATCTTCTACGGGTGAAAATAAAAAATAAAAAACAATTACTATACAAATAAAGATGTGAAAACGCTTGTTTTAAAGTTAAGGATAACAAAAAATAATTTCACTCAGACTTCTGATCTTGCAGTAAAATGAAACTACACTCAAATTCTTGAGGTATAAATTATTGGTCAGAATTGGAGGTTTTATATATTTTTGATCTTAAAAATTAAATAAACTACGCTTCAGAAACATACCTTTGGTACTTTCAGAGAAAATCACAATCAAGTAAAAAAAAAACACATAAACATAGATTTATTAAAAATTTTGTTAGCAAGTAAAGTAAATTAAAACTGAATGGAACTTAAAAAAATTCTTTTAATTTTAAACAAAAAAATATTAGAAATTAATCAGATAAAAATGATTTATGATAAGCAAGTAATGTATAATTTCTTTTGAGTACATTGCAACATCAAAACCAATAACAGCTATTAGTTTTGCATAATTGATCTTGATAAACAAAAAGTTGAGTCAAACTTGATATTTAAATTATTCAACAGTGAAAATATGTCAAAATGTGGTTGGTAGTAGTTTACAAAGTATAATAAGTAAGTGTAGATGGCCATTTACAAGAATCATACATAAGGCTAATTTTTCAAACATCATGTATAAGAGCAATGGCTAACCTGAAAGGTACTACTTTCAGACTTTTTTCATAAAAAATAATGCATCAAAAACAGATTTAAACCATTCAGGGAACATTAAATAAATGGAAAATATTATTTTACTAACATTCAGCCTAATGCTGAATGTTAAAAGCACCATGCAGGATAAGAGCACTTCCAAGGTGGCTAGCAATGATACTGGTTTATTGTGGATAAGAGGAAGGCATTAATTGATATCCAATGTGGTTTGAAGGCCTATTGATGCAAAAAATTCTCATTAATTCCTTTTCTGAAGAAAGGTATAGCTGAAAAAAGAAAAACATATATATCCACTTTTTGAGGAGAAGATCAAGATTTAGAAAAAAGTCAGTAAAGATTTGGAATTTTATGTTTGCCAAAACACCCCCACCTTTATTCCCAATTTTTGTAAAACTAATATATTCTTTCCTTCTGAAGGGAGTTAGAAAAAATTGATCAATGGGGTCCAGAGTTATAAGACTTTATACAGGCCAACATAAACACAAATGTCAGTCTGACAAAAATAAATCTTTTGTATTGGATTGCAATAATTTAAGTCTTTGTGACTAAATTTTTTTTACCGATCTATAATATTGTTATACTACTTTCTGTAATAGCTATAGGAGCATCTAATGCCAGCATACAGCACATGCAGCATATAGCCAAAGTAAAAGAGAAATGTAAAACTACTCATAAAATTGTCCTACAGTACTATTCATTCAACTAAGTAATAACCAATCAACAAAAAATTAATTAGTTAAATATTTTACCTGGTATCAGTCCTTTAAAGGCAGCTTGTGCTGGTCCAGGAGGTTCACCATCTTTTTCAACATATAACACACTCTCTGGAGAATCTTGAGGTTCAATTGACACTTTGTAGTGAGTATAAATACTTGCTGGATAAGATGGCTGCCATAAAACAAGTAATGTTGTTTCATTACGAAACCAAACTATGAATTTTCCTGGTGTATTTGGTTCTGATAAAAGACAACATAAACCATATCAATAATTCAATTTATAAAAATTAGCATATATCACATAATAAATCTATAATTTATTTAAAATTATGTACATCAACGATTAATATCATTTCATTAAAAAAGTATAATAATATTTGCATGAAATTCAAAACATCATTAGTAAAATTTTAATGAATAACATCGAATAGCTAAACACTATGTCCTAAATTTGACAAATGCAGATTTAAGTGATCAAACTACAATCCAACATTTTTTGGGATTTATTTAGCAGTAGTGAGTATTATAATTAGCTGGATTTCAAAATGCAGAAATTAAAATATATGATCTTTCTTCTAATATCAAGTACAACAGATAACATTTTATTTATAAACATGTAATTAATATATAATTGTAATTAAAATTTGCTATAAATTTTTGGTAGAAGATACTGACTACTATGGTCATTAGACACAAATAAATAACACCACTCAGTTATACTAGATGCAGCACATTTAATTCTAGAATTTAAAATTGCTTTATTAAATAAAGTCTTAGCTGTTAGCATATCATCCTTTAATTTCCAGGTTGTTACTCCATAGCAAAGGTTGTGGAACCAAAAAGCTGTAATCAGCAATTACAGAAGTTATTCAAATAACAATTTTTTTTTTTATTTTACGTACTTAGTTTGTAACAGGACCCGAGTTGTAGATTTCATTGGGTTGTGGTTGGGAGGGGGGTTTGTGAAATATTCATTATATACTTTTTTTTACTTTTTGGGGGGTCAAGGAGCTAAAACAGTTGAGAATCACTGCATAGAGTAATAAAATGTATTTATAAGAAATTTTTACATTTGTTCTATTAATATGACAATGATATCAGAAGTGGGATATGGAAGGTGCTAGAATGTCAATGGTAAAAATGAATATTTGTTTAAGGTTTATATTGGTAAAATTTTATTTTAATTAGTTGTTGCTAGTTTTCTAGTTTTATCTGCTCGCTAACTGTTGCTTTACTTTATTTAGGTAATAAGTTATTTACTTCTAAAATTTGATCAACTGATAAATTGTCAATAGCAACAGCATGAGTAATTAGTAATTATTGTATAGCAGTATAACAAGTTAAACTTGTAAGTGTTACTGATAAGTTTTTTTCTATTTTTGTGTTTATAATAATTGAAATTATTAATAATAAGAAACTGCTACCAATAAGGATATTATTGCACTGTTATCATAAATGAATGAAAGCATGAAAGAAAACATGGATGAAAATGTGAATAAATTTAATGAAAATATGAGTAAAATGAAAGAATATGATAGAAAGTAAGGATGAAAATATGAAAAGAATGGAACAGAATAAAAAAGAAAACAGGAATGAAAATCTGAGTAAAATCAAAGAAAATATGGATGAAAATGTAAATAAACTAAAAGAGAATACGGATAAAAATGTAAATAAGATGAATGAGAAAATGGCCAATCAATCATAGTCATAAATTGAGGAAAAATTAGGTAGCCCCTAGTTAAATCTGATGATTTAGATGGTTTTAAGATAAACTTAAAGTAGAAAAACTAGTTAATAGTAACTTACAAACTAATGAATAAAAATTTAAAGGATAGCCATAAGGACATTGCATGGGCAACGGAAGTAGCCTGTAGCGCCAGGAATCTTGTGTTAATAGTTCACAGGATCAAGGATTAGGATGTCCTATGTTGGTGAAGCCACCAAAGTGACAGAAAAACTGGACTGTCTTCAAGGAGCAGTTCGAGGCGGCATCCAGCAATAACAGTTGGGCACCACCGGGGAAGACCACGTTACTCATCATCGCATTGCACTTCAGGGCCAAGCAGCGGAAGTCCTTCAGGGTGTAACATCTTCTGCCTGCTACAATGAAGTCATCGCAGTGCTACAGGATCACTTCAGACAGCACAATTTGGTGGTTACCTACAGGTGTGAACTATGGGGATGAGTCCAGAATATCAACGAGATGCTGCAAGAGTTCATAACTGTTATCAAGCAGCTAGTTCAATGGGCTTCAGTTGGGCTGCCACTGGCATACATCCAGGAGGAGGTGGCACACACTTTCGTCAATGGGCTATGGGATGCCAAGATCAAGAGGCACCTTCTTCTTCAGTCAGCAAAGTCAGGCTTATACAGGCTCTGCCACTGGAGGCAGACAGCACGCTGTCTCATCATACATCTTCTCTTTGAAGAATGTGAGTCGACTGCCATAAGGAGTCAGCGAACAACATCAAGAAATATGTGAAGGGGCCAGTCACCATAATGAATACAATGGAAGACCGAAGAATGCCTGCTGCAGAACCAAAGAACAAGCGCTGACCAGTCTGCTGGAACTGCAGTGAACCACACCACCTAAAAGTGAACTGGAAAAAGAAGTTTATGACTTCCACTCAGCCTCAAAAAAACTTAAGAACCACTGGTTAATGAAGGGGTCTGCCGGTGCTATCATCACCTTCCTCTTGTCAAGTCTTGTTGAATATCTTGACAATAAGGAGAGGATCCAACAGCTTGATAATTGTGTAGCTGAAGTTCAACCATGTCAAATAAAAGCAGATACATGAGCATCAATATCAGTTGCTAGACCAGACATTGTCAGCTTCTTTGAAAAAAGAAATTAGATCAGCCTTATGTTATCAGTACTGCATCTGGAGATATTCCGCCTGTTATTCAGCCTGCATAGATCTACTGCTTGGTTGCTGCTGTCTTCGTGTGTGGGTATTTGTTGCCAAGATTAAGGACAACTTTATTCTTGATCTAGACATCCTGCGAGCTTAGGACGCATCTGTAGACATGGGAGAACATCTCCTGTAATTGGATAATGAAGAAGTAGCAATGTGGAGTCCAGGAAGCAAATCACATTCAGTGAGAATGACAAGACTGTGAGACAGTGAGAATGACTTTTAAAAGACAAGACGATTCTTGCACGAAGTGAGAAGATGGTGATGGTTGAGTTCTCAAATCCTCTCAGGACAGCGGCAGGAGTTGTAGAATCTGACAGTATGGAACTCAGCAACAAATTCAAATTGGCTGTTCATTAGTTTCAAATACAAGAAAGATTTCCGTCCAGATGGTAAACATTGGAACAACTAAATAAACTAGGTCAAGAGGAACTGCTCTGGGAAAGCGTGAACCTGAAATCTGGGCAACTTCTAGAAATTCAGAAGGGAAAGTGCCAAAGAAGAAGATTAGAATTGATGGGCACTTATGTTGAGGACCAGAAGTAACTATGACAGTTTATTATTAAATATCAAGATATCTTTGCAAAAGAAGAAGATTCCTACGACTGTTATAAAGTGCATCAGTACATCAACACAAGAGATGTCCAGCCAATTCATTAACCAACACAGCACCTGCCTCTAGCAAAACAATATGAGGTCGATGATGATGAATGTAAAAATACAAAAAATTAAGGCATCATTGAAGATTCAGTCAGTCCTTTGTCTTCTCCTGTGGTTCTAGTTAAGAAGAATGGTGAACACATACATTTGTGCATGGATTACAGAACAACATTACAAACAAGGACTGTGCTTTACTCCACCACAAATTGACAACACTCTAGACATGCTCCAAATTGTAAAATGGTTCTCTACCCTAAATTTGAAGAGTGAATACTGGAAAGTTGCTATGTACTCAGAAAACAAGGAGAAGACTGTATTTTCTACTGGATGAGGTTTGCGGCAATTCACAGTGGTGCCACTTGAAGACCAATGAAGTCAGTCTTGAGTGTTTTAACCTATGAATCCTGCCTAGTCTACCTGGACGATGCGAATGTTGTCAGTCATTCTGTAGATGATCTTCAAAACTTACAAAATGTCTTTGACAGGCTGCAAGATGCAAAGCTGAAGCTGAAGAAGTCTTTTGTGAAGAAGTCCAATTCTTGGGTCATGTCATATAAGCGAAAATAGTGTCTGGACACAGAAAAATTAAAAGCTGTACTGTGACTGGCTGCCACCATAAAACCAACACAAAGTGAAAAGTTTTCTTGGACTATGGTCGTACTATCACAGTTTTATAAAATGTTTCTCTGATACTGCTAAGCCACTAACAAAACTGACAGAAAACATACAATTCTCACAGGATCAAGAAGAATGATAGAATATAATAACATATAATGATGAAGATGATAGATTTGTCATTGACACAGATGCAAGCAACATTGCAATCGGTGGGGACCTACAAATTCAAGATGGAGAAAAACAAGTAATTGGCTACTTCAGCTAAACTATTTAAACTGGAGAAAAATTACTGCACGACTGTTGAGAAATACTTGCTGTAATAAAGACGCTCAAACACTTGAACAAATATCTATATGGAAGGCACTTCACATTTTGCACTGATCACATGGCTGCTCAATTTTAAAAATATCAAGGGACAGATAACACATTGGGTAGAACACCTTTAAGAATATGACTTCCAAGGCTGAGCATTGGCTAAGGAAGAAGCATCCAAATGTGGTCGCCAACTGTAATAACTGCAGCCAGGTAGAACAACAAGCCGGAATGTCAGATCTACATCGAATCACAACTATAGCTGCAACAGGCAGATGTAAGATACAACCTACAGGCAAATCCATCTGGGCTTCAAGAAGGAGATTGAGTATGGCTCTACCAGCTAAGGATGGCAATCTGAAGAGATCCAAAATTTCAGACCACTTGGGAGGGACCTTACACCATATTGAACAGATCAATGACATCAGTTCATTTGGATGCCTGGCATCTTATCAGAGAGCTATTCAAAACAAACAGCTTTAAGAAGGGGCAGTGTAACAGGCAAAGTATAACAGATTTCTTCCAATTAAGAAGACAAAAAGATAAAATAATAATGAAACGAAAAATTTACAAGGAACTACAAGGGATTTCTTTCTTAAAGTAAAGGGTTTGTTCAACAATTTGTTCTTAGAAATACAAACAATGGCATCTCCAAAACCAGGCTCTTGTTCGACCAGTAGGGTTACCGGACCAGAATAAGAAAAAATAAAGGCACAGATAATTAAAATTATTACACTTCAAAATTAAAAAGACGAGTTGGCTACTGGTTCTTAGGCCAGAAGTATAAATATGGCTGGGGGATCAACAGACAGAGTGAGTAGTTTTGTGAGGCCATGTTCGGCGCAGTCATGATAGTAAGCAGTAGCAATAAGCATTTGGTAACACATTGAGTGAAAAGTATGTCACAAGTATTTCAGGGTGGACAGTGGGAGAATGCAAGAAGCTATTCAGCGAGTTATTAATAAACATTAGTGTAACAATAAGCAACAGTATTAAATTCATTCATAAAGTATAGGGAATTTTTTTTATAAGCTGTAAAAGTAATAATACGTGCAAAGATTGAATCGAATGAACTTTAGACTTTTCTAATATTATCTTGTTATTAATGCAATATTAGTTTCTAGCAGTCATTATAATGTTTTAAATAAAATTGGACTGTGTTTTGGACTTAAATCTTGTCTTTTTATTTGAATTTCTGTTTTGTATGTTATTTATACATATTGACATTATTATTACTATTATAACTATTATTATTGTTATTGGATTATTATTTTGTATATAAATTTCTAGAGTAATAAATCGTATTTAAAATAAATTTTTACATTTGTTAGACTCTTAATACCCTTATCAGACCACGAACACGCAACAATATCATACAAACTATCAAAAAATGAAAATTAATCAAGATTGGCAAAGCAACATTTCATGAAATATTCTTGTCTTTTATAACCATGTCTTTCATTTACAGACTTTCTTTTTATGGTTTTCTACAGACTTTCTTTTCTACCCAATGCCTCCTTTCCTTCCTTAATTATTTTTTTAATTTTATCCACTTGTTTTCAATTAAATTTATTTTCAACTAAAAAAAGGCTGGAAAAAAGAAATTATTCACAAAATTATTGTACAAAAACATTTGATATCACTCATTAAACCTTACTCATTTTAATCAGATTTTCAACAGCAAGAAAGTATGTAACTTAACAGAAAGACTGTTTAATCAGAAATAAAAAATACGTTATCATCATGTTTTAGGTGGCCTGAGTACAGATAGAAAAGCTGTACAACAATTTTTTAATTTAAGAATCAAAATAATAATCTTGGGCTCTTTGCATGATTTAAAATTCATAAGCCAGCACATTCTGCTAAACCAAATTTTTTTTAATCTCTTATTAATGTACGTTAGTGACCAACAACTGAAGTAAACAGTACTGGCTCAATGCAGGTGCACTGATTAAACACACAAATTAAATTTTTCAAGTGTGTGTGTGTGTGTGTGTGTGTGTGTGTGTGTGTGTGTGTGTGTGTGTGTGTGTGTGTGTGTGTGTGTGTGTGTTATATGTGAGAATCTATTAAAAAATTTATTAAAAATCTATTAATTTAATTCATGGCTAATCCAGTAGTTGAAAGAAAAAATTGCAGTATCTCTCAAGAAATGGTCAATAATAACAGTCACATAAACATTTTTTCTTATTAGAACAGCTTGAATTATTAAGATTTAAAATTATAATGGACTACTTTAATTATTCATTAAAATTCCAATTATCAGAATATAAAAGTAAGTAAGCACATAAAATAACAGTACTAACTACAATAATCTAATTAAAGTAACAATACCAGAAATTATAATTAGCAATATAAGTCAATAAAGAAAAAACATACGAACTTGTAGTAAAGTTACGTGATATATATGCTGGGCTCTCTTTATTGTCATAAACAGTAAATAACTGTACTTGATATGTTCCACCAGGGGTAAGTTCACGTAAAATGTATGGACTAGCATTTTCTGCTAATGTTATTGTTCTAGGTTCGACTGATTCTGCTAAAGCAACAACCTAAAAACAATAATGAATATACACATTAAGTACACATATAAATATACTTCGAAAAACTTATTTAACAAGAGAGAATAAACACAAGCCAAAATAAAATAGTTTAGAATTTTAAACAAAAACTTTTAAGGGACATAAATGTGACTCCTGCACATATGGATATGTGTGTGGATGTACCAATACTTTACGCATCCAAAATAAGTGAAAATCAAATCACAAAAAAGATTTATACAAAAAAACATTATAACTAGTATTAATGATCCATGACAAAATAAAACTAAATAATTAATATCAGTTACTGATCTAAATTAAAATAAATACATAAATAAATAAAAGTAGAACTATATGTAAACAATAAAATAATAAAACTTTAAAATAAGACATTAAGTTATTTACCTACTTAATTAACTTTATTAAAAATGCAATTGTCAGTAAATTGTTAAACACAAAAATATAACATGAAAAAAAATTCGATAGATGAAATTATATGTGCACCCACCAGTACAAGCGCACGCACAAACACACACACACAGAATAAATTACATTAAGTACAATTTAGCATATATATTGCATATATATTACAATTAATATATTACAAACTACAATAAATAAATAAATATATATATACACATATTCTCTTCTTTTTTTTTGAAAATTCAGATAACTCAGTAACATTTTGACAAGTTAAACTTATCTTATTAATTTCTAATAATCACTTTTCATAGTATCCGCCATCTTCAGTTTGTATTAAATTCTATTTTATCGCATTAAAATTTATTATTTTTAATAATTTGTCGTTTTGTTCAGAAATAATAAAGTTTAAAGATTAGATTATTCCAGTACTGGACAGCACAAAATTTCACGCACTTTTGTAATAATTTTACTTTAACAATAGAAAAATATTATAATTTTTGTATACAGGTGTAAACACTTCAATGCTAACGTAATGATGACATTTGTAATTCCATTTTGGTTTAAAGTCAGAATTGTCTTGCAAAGACCTTTAAAACAATATATCGCATGACCGTATGTCTCATTTAAATTTTTTTCTATACGAGAGAAGAGTAACATCACTAGCATTTCAGTGTGAACAATGGTAAATGCAGAAAGTTGTTCGGTGAGTTATCGGTAGACAACAGTGAAAGTAACAGTATTAAATTCAATCATAAAGTGTAAATTAGTTTTGTTGTAAACAGCAAAAGTATGTGCAGAGAATGGAATTTATGCCCCAGCCACCCTATCTATACTGGGGGTTACTGAGAAGTAAAGAGCAAATCAGGAGACTTCAAAAAACAAAAAATTAGAGGAGAGCAAACAACCATAGTTCTAGTAGCTATCTGAAACACACTGTTGGCTGCCATTTTGGATTGGGCAAAAAAATAAAATAGTGAAATATATATTAATTGAAGTAGTCCCTCTTTACAAGGAATAATGCCGCAAACCGCATTCGGTTATCTCAATTATAAAAAACGTTAAGAGGGATGTTACTTTACAACCACCCAATATATAAAAATTCAAAGAGTTTTCAAAGCGCTTCAATCATTATAAAATAAGTAATAATAAATTTTCAATGTAACTGATCATCTTATAAAAAAGAAACATACAAATACTGATATGCACAACAATATGGAAATAGTAGAAATAAACAATAACTGAGAAACTGATATTCTAAGATATTATAGCATTAAATTTAAAGATAAATATTAACTGAAATTAAACAGAGTATGATGGTTCATTATATAAATTGGTAGAACTTATCCAGAATCATAATATTTCAGTAAAAACTATCACTAACTGTCATGCCGTGGTATGGGATAGAAGTTTCAATAATAAATCAACAAAGAACTATATGCAGATACTTTTGTGTAATTTATAATTTTAACTTGAAGTACTGTCTTCGAAAGATTAATTTCATTATCCAATGTACTGGGGTATTGTGTTTCATAAATCCATAAGGGAAGTGGATGATATTAATAATAAATAATTTTAACCAGAAAGTTATTTTTTTATACACAATACAAATAATTTCATAAAAATATATTACACAGATCATATTGACCCAAACTGTGTGTTAATACAGTAAATACAAACAGCAGGGTTCTGCAAAAACCCTGAAAGAGTTTTGAAAGATTTCACAATAAACATAGAATTAAATTCTACATTAAAATTTCTGAAATCTATACAAATTTTTAAAAAAATGTTCTACATATTGCTCACAGAATTTCATTTTCATGGTGATACAAACAATCCCCTTTATCTCCTTTTACATCAATTTATCTTTCTACACAACAATGAAAATGATTTTGAAGAGACTGGTATAGCGAGATGGTCTTAACCATGATATATCAGTGTATAACTGAATAAACCATGCATATACAATATATCACAATATTGTAACAAGACCAATAATGGACCTGGGTTACAGACACTTTCCAAACGAATGGAATCCAGAAGGGAACTAGAAGGAATCCTTTTCTCAGGCTAACAGGTCTGTCAATGACACACCTCCAACAGCTGTTGTTCGACAAGAAGGGTTACCAGACCAGAATAGGAATTTATGGGAAAATCTACGCATGAACAATGAAATTATTATGCTTCAACAGTCAAGGAATGAGGTATCTGATCTGTAGGCAAGGGTGTATAAATACTGCTCAGACGAGTCTGACTGAGTATTAAGCGAGTAGCTTGTAGAGGCCATGTTCGATGTAGTCACAATCACAGTGAGTAGTGCTGCAAGGCCGTGATCGATGCAATTGTATGACTGGATTATCAGTCACGATATAGTAATAACAAGTGAAGAGTACATCACAAGCAGTCCAGTGTGGACAGTGGGTGAATGCAGAAAGTTGTTCGGTGAGTTATTGATCTAGGGTAGTTTTGTTGTAAACAGCAACGGTATGAGCAGAGAATGGAACTTTAGATTTGTCTAATCTTATCTTATTGTTAATGCAATATTAGGCGTTAATATTAGGGGTCATTATAATGTCTTTAGTCGATTGAACTACATTCTGATTTTTATAATTTAACTACCTTTAAACAAATCCTGTCCTTATTTGAAGTACTATTTTGTATGTAATTTATCCATTATTGTTATTATTGTCACTATCATTATTAATTTATTTTATTTCCTATGTTCTTAGAATAATAATTGAATTTACATACTCGATATTCTACATTACTCAATATTATATTTTACATTATTCAATGTTCTAGTTGAGCTGCGAATAAGTGACAATATTATGGATTGGCACCCCCCTCCACCTCTTTTAGCAGGTTTTTATCTGGGGGCACAGTTGCCTTCTAAAGATAATGAGCTTTAGTTAATACTTTTCTAAGTCTGTGGTAAATAAAAAATAAACAAGTCATTAGACCATAATTTGTGTCAACTTTGAATGTCAAAATTTAAAGAATTGAAAGCGTATCATTTTTCAATACTTTGTGTGAGACTGTTTTTATTATTTTATTTTGATTATATTTTATATTTATTGTTTATTTTATATTAATATATTATTGATTACATTTTAGTTTCATATTTAATTTTAAATTTTTTATTTTTATTTAAAATACAGAGACCTATAAAAACCACACCTCTAGATAAAAATGTAACTTATAAGAAACAAAGACTTGGAACCTGTGTCTACATAAAAACAAAAACTTAAGAAAATGAATCCACCAGCCTCTATGGAACTCAGTTATACTGTATTCCTTCCGTAGAAGTTTGCCCATTCACAGAGTAGAGCACTTTATATCAATTCAGTGAATTCATTTTCTATAGTTTTTATTTTTATTTAGATGCAGTTTTAAGTCTGTTACAATAACATCAAGTTACATACATTTCACTACAATATCCAGTACTAACCAATGATAATGACAAAAAAAGAATGAGGAATCATCTTCATATAGCCTAGGTAGACAAATAATCTTTCATTAAAAAATGCTCTACTTAAGCTATCTGGAAATTATACACAATAAAATAACAATGTAATTCTGCCAACACAATAAAAAATTAATCACAAAAATCAATCCAATCGGTAGAATATGAGTTGAGCATAAAAAGCACCACACATGTAAAATTTTAAAACTCCTATTTTTTTTTTAATTCTGTTAAAAACAGATTACAACTTACAGACTTTCAATGAAACTGATTTAATAATTGTAACTCGAATGTATACCATATGTGCAAATATAAAAATTTCATGTATGTATACTAATTATAATCATTCTACTCATTATACCTTCAAAATAATAATGAGAATAATAAATTATACCTTCTTATGATTACTTTTAACATAAACATACAACAGTTCATTAATATATAAAAATATTAAAACAACAAACTTAGTAAAAAAAATTAACAAATAAAAAATTTATATACTTAAAGAGGCATAACGAAGTTTAACAAAAACAACATGTGTTTCTCATCAGCCTATAAATGCACAAATTTCACACCATAAAAAACATCATCATATAAAATTAAAATCAATTAAAAATCAACATTTTAAAAGATAAAACACACATTCATATATTTGCATGCAGTAGTGTGCATGTGCACTATTCATACACATTTCTTGTATAAATCTCTTCACAGAGATTGTATAACCGGCAAAGGAAAAAATAAATAATAAACATGGATATTTTATGCTCTTACTTCAGAGGTGAACAAAAATAATCATTATTCACCTTTTAAGTGTTGAATTAATGAATGACTTTTCTTTTGTTTTTATTTGGGCTTCAGAATCAGTGTTGTAAGTAGAGTTTATAATAATTTTATCAAACATGGCATGTTGGTATGATTATACAATAATAATAATAATAATAATTTATAAAAGCCACTTACCAACAACGTTTTTATACATGTTCAAGTACTTTCGGATATCAAATCCATCTTCAAGAACTCAAAAAACCTTTATATTATTCTTAAAATAAAAAAAACTCATTCATCACATGTAAGCTGTTATGTAAAATGTAAAAATGTACGACACAGTGATGTTTTAAAAAATTATGATGACTTAGCGTCCAGTCACAATAAAAGTATCTAACATTATAAATTTTATTGTGACTGGACGCTAAGTCGACCTAATTTTTTAAAACATGACCACTGTTGTACATTTTTATATTTTATTATATATTTTTTATTTTTTACATTTTTTTAGTATTTTATTTTAAGAATAATAATTTGAGTTCCTGATGATGGATTTGATACCCAAAAGTACTTTATAAAGTTGTAGGCAAGTGGTTTTTATAAATTATTATTGCTGAGTAGAATCTATCCAAAAAAATTACAATGAAATTGTAAACCGAATGGTAAGAGTCTCGCAGATATCATTTCTTCCGCTTAAAATCAAAACTTTCTGTAATATAAATAAAACTGTTTTTAACAAAATAATACTGATATCAAAAAAGGTAAGACACTGCCATTTCTATTATCAAAATCTGTTAATAATTTAGAATTTTATTTTTTAAAAAATACTTGTTAAATATATCAGACAATAGATATACAATAATAGACAATAAACTATGTTTAAGCATTCTATATAATAAGCAAAAAATAGAAAAATTTGTTCTGAAACTCTTACCAGCTCTATTTCATTTATATGTAACACATATCACATTTTTTAGATCATTTAAAATCATACCGAAACATACGGGTACCAGAACAGAAATTTGTAGCATAACAAAATGGTCTATATTGTCCTGTCTTAAAAAAACTCCCTAACTATTAGTCTAAGAGACGCAAATGTGAACTTACATAGTCAGATCACCGATATGACTTTGAGTTTGCATCACTGGTGCTTGGGTTGGTGGGGTGGGGGCACAGCACAGATCAGCCAAAACTGGCGCTTTCACTCATTTCCATTCAGCGTAGCTCATGACATAAGACGTGACAGCGCAGAGATTTGTAGAGTTTGTCGAGATTGATTTAAGTAATAAGTCTATTTTGGGCAATATTTATGTGTAAAAAATTAAAGTAAGCATTTAAAAAAGTATAAAAATTCCATATGTCAGCCTCAGCTCGCACAAAAACCAACCGGAAATATAAATTACACATATTGGAAAGGAAAGGTACCCCAATGTCTGGTGCCAAGGGAGCAAGACTGTTTCATAAGCATCACAAAGCTGACATGGTGTGCTCAGTGAACAACACCGATGATGCGAGCACCTCTACCACCGCTTACTATGCCTTGTGTCTTTTACTTCTCAGATCACAGACCAATGTTGAACAAAATTGTCATAGAATATTAATCGAAATAAATATCATGTACCATTTAGTGTCTGTTTTATGTTAAAATTAAATTTAGTATGCAGTTCAATGTCTCATTTTACATTAAAAGTGACACACACACACACACACACACACACACACACTCATACATACACACACACACACACACACAAACATACACACAACTTGCAACTAACTTTTAAGATATATTCCATAAATATTGTCATAGTTAGTTTACAATGCATTATACTAATACTCAAATATTTGTTTAAGATTAATACAAAAAATCAAAAATCTGGATTACAAATTACACATAATAATTTTACATAAAATTTTAATTAAATAATGATTTTAGTGAAATCGATTAAAATTAAAATAAGTAAACAAATTTACTTATAAAATATTAATTCATATTTACAAAAAAAAAAAAACTGTTAAATAGTTAAATCAAAGCAACTTCATTATTTGATTAATTTTAAAACTACATTTGGTTTATTTAAATGTACTATATTTAGTAGTGTGAGTTATGTATCTAATACATATATATTGCACACTTGTTTTGTACATATGCACCTACAAACATTTAATAAAAATTAAAATAGTTTCATTCAATCATCAATAAGGTTAATAATAATTTTAGGAGCAGGTATCTCACTATCTCAGTCAGCAGGAATATAATAATCCCTTACCATTTTGATTTTTGAAATAATTTTGATACATTCCTTAATGTTTAAACAAAATAAAAAAAAGGCTAACTTAATGTAAGGGGGGCTGGCCACCTAATGTATCTCACTCTGGGTCCTTATACCTCTCTGGGATATTACTTTTGATCCTTATATTTCTCTATCATCGAGTAACAACAGATTAATTGAATCGGCAGTAGAAGTCAGATGATCTCTTAGATCATTAACTGCATTTAATAACGCAGAAATAACCACTTCTAAATATACTAAAAATGATAAATACAGACTTTTAAAAAACATCGTTTTGAAATGTATGGAATGTACTTCAGCACATAACTTAAAGAAAAAGACAAAGCAAATGAAATTAGGGTATGAAGGAAACTTTGAAAATTAAATGACAGAGAGGATGACATTAAATAAGTAGTAAATTAATAAGTAAAAATGTGTATAAGAATAAAAGCCTGATCAAGACTATTCAAAATGGGAAAGCCAACTATCATGAGAGGTGAAGGGTTAATTAAAAGTACTATATGGATTAATAAAATTTGCAATATTTAGAGGTAAAAAAAGAGTAAAACTGATGGGTAATCTTAAAAAGAATAAGAACTTAAGAACTAAACTAGAAAAGATTGGAAATGGATATGGTGACGGACCAAATGGATATGGTTGTGATGAATATATAAATATGTATATAATTATTGCCATATAATTACAATAATTTCTTACACACACTTCACTATCAGTTTCTCCTTCATCTTGTTTTTCTTCTATTCAATTAGTGTTTCATTTCCTTTGTTTAAAAATTGGGGTTTTCAGATCAAATACATTGATCTAAATATGATAAAATAATAATATCTAAAATAACTATTTTAAACAGATTACAAAATCCTATTAAAATTGTAAAATGTGAATTGTGTGCTTCAGAATAGTATACAAGACTAACAATTACAATAATAAATTTCATTTGCGTAGTTGATCAGATAAATTTATGAAATTTTTAGATTCTCATTAAAAACCAATACAATCAAAAAGAATTCACTGTACAAAACTGTAAAACAAAGATTTGTGAAATAACTTAAAAGATAAAATTAACAACAAAAAATTATAAAAAAAAAAAAGTTCTGCAAGTATTTTTATCCCCAGTTAAACAATTCACAATAATCAAAAAATAATCATTAAAATACTATGGTCAAGTTTGAATAATGAAAATTACGCATTATTAATTATTTTAATAAACATTTTCCTGTTTAAAAAAATTTATTTTATTTTTTTAATTATAAAAAGAAGCAGTAAACCAATACAAATAAAAAACTTGTTTACAAACGGATTTATCAGGCAACATTACCGACCCAGAATGTTACTTAGTGTCAAAGGCATAATGCTCAGCAAAACAATGAAATTAACCTTTTGATTACAAAAGGTCATTGGATATTTTACACCCGCTTTTTTTTGTTTCTATAAAGATCTATTCACATTAACAGTACCACTATTTTAACACAAAGTATTTTACAAAAAGTACAGCGGTACAAATAAAAAAAACCAAGCTATGTTATGTTATTGAGAAAACATTATTTTTCAAAATAGTTTGAAAAAACTATTTTATTATTCAAAGGAGTATTAACCTCATGCCATTTTAATAATCAATAACCTTATTCATGCCTATGGAAAACAGCTATAAAAATATTTTACATTAAAAGATATATATATATATATATATATATATATATATATATATATATAACAAAAAATGCTAGAATGGCAAAATAAATCGAATGAGACCTATAGATTATGTCCAGTGCATTTGTTAACAGTAACAAAAATACTATTTTATTAGAAATTTTATCATTCACTTTGAATTTAACTTCAATTTTTTTAAACACAAGATGACACATGATTGTCATGTAAAATTTGATAAAAAATATGCTGAAACCAATAATAAATAATTTACTTAGTGTTCACAGATACCTAGTAAACATTATCTTTATTTTTATTATTTAACCTTTTGCTTTTCAAGTGATATTTTTGTTTTGTTTTTATTAATTGTTTTATTTGTTTATATTCTTAATGTTTTAATTTAGGTAATTTTAGGTAATTATATTTTTAATTTAATACAATTATATAACAAAACAATCATCATTATACAAAAGAACTGATTATTTATACCATACCTAATTAACCTAAGTATTTTGCATGCAGACACCATTAATTACTTTCAACTTTCCACAACTTCTTATAAAAATATTGCAACTATAGCCAGATATTTAAGCATAATCATGAAAACAATTTAAAAAAAGTATTTAACATGTAAATAAAACATAAGTGAAAACTTTTAAATCAGAGTATAACTAATGAAAAAAATTACCTTCATTTTGAAACCAGTGTAATGCCCTAATGCTGGAGGTGACCATGAAACATGTGCTACTTTACCACTACGAACACTGACTGATAAATTTGATGGAGGATCTGGATCTATAAATAAATAATAATATATTATAAATTTATACAAACAAAAATCATTCTCAATTATTATTGGAAACTAAACATAAATAACTACCTAAACAGACAGCTACACAGTTCATTATTATTGAATAAAATCACTGATTATTATATGTAAATTGATTATTAACGTGTAAAATATCCAAAGAAATATTTATGCATTTCATAATCTGTTAATAGACTAAAATGTCAGAATGTTTCACCAGCAAAAAACCAATATGACTACAGTTTCAATAATTTTGTTCCCAATTTCTCGAACAGCTTTAAATATACTATTTATAATAAAAAGTCTTGCTCAATGTAGCAACCATTAATGTAAAATTTCATGATAATGTCATGCAGCTGTTCGTGAAAGTTCTAAACATATAAATATACGAAAGTAAGAGTGGAAACAGGCAAACAGTAAGGATGCTGAGGTATATTTGAAACATTTTGAATATTATATCAAATATTGTGATATGTAGCAAGGTTTTTCAATGCGTTTGTTGCAAGGTATTCATTCACACACTGATGACTGAAGAATATGCTATAGAAGTGGATTTTAATTATGACCATACAGTTAAACTGTGTTTTCATCTACCTTTCACATGTGGTAAATGAACTGACAACTCACAAACGTTTAATAAGATATTAAATTCAATTCGATACTTGTTTCTTGTATGCCTAGTTCTTGCCATACATATAAAACATACTAGATTTTACAGATTCAACAACCTCTGGGATTCTTGCTTTTAAGTGTTTGTTTAGTCTGACAAGCAAAGTATTTATTTACTTTCACTGTTCATTTGATGTAACCCAAAGGTAAAAATTAAAGCCCAGCGATTATGATGACCATGCCTTCAACCTATTCTTCCTACCCAGCAGTATGAAAATACTTCTAAATACTTTAATACTTTAAATACTTTATTTTACTAAAATACCCACAATGAAAGGAAAGAATATCATATTTTAACAACATAAATTTCCTGCAAACTATAAAAACATTGCTAATATTATCATTAAAGTAACAGATAAACAGAATGTGGATGGAAGGCATTGCCACCCGATCATCAGTCTTCACATATATAGATTTTTACCTGTGAGTTTACATCAAATTGCTTTCAACATTTGAAAGCAAGAATCACAGAATTTGCTGCTGAATCAAATTTGATGTGTTTTATTGTGTGTCGCAAAAACGGCAATATCTTCTTTTTTTGTATATATTTTAAATCTTCATTATTTAGGTTATACTAACACAAAGTAACATAAAGATAAAAACACAAGGCAATATACAGACTATATATATATATATATACACACACACACACACACACACACACACACACACACAGAGTGATCCTAATCCATATATAACTGTTGTACAACTTAAATTTTTCTACTTTGTAGGAATGGCAGTTAAATTTGTAAAAGATATTTAAATTATGGTAATTTTTTGTGTAACAATAGTGTTTGGTAGCACTGCTAGATCACGCCTCCAGGCAACAGTGCGTGTAGCATCAAGCAGTTTGCTTAGTCTGAGCAGGAATATCATTTATGCAAGAACAACGTATCTTTATTGTTGTGCAAAGTGGCAAGAAGATTTTTTAAATGCTTTTCCAGATGCTAATGCACCAAGCAAAACCACAATATGTTGTTTATTTCATAGTTTTTGGGATACAGGTGGTGTGCATGACTGTAAGCATACCAGCTATCCAAGTGTTTTAACTGACAGTCTGCAGACGATAAATGAAACACTTCTTCATTCTCCAAAAAAGTCTCTTCAAAAGCTTTCTAACCACATTGGGCTATCTTACAAAAGCGTTCATAAAGTTCTAAGATTAAATCTGTACTGGATTAACGTAAGTCATCAACTCCAAAAACCAGATAAGAAGAAAGGAATGCAATATTGTTGGTGGTTTAGAAGTTTCATTTGAAATGATATTCTGTTCTAGACAAGGTCTTTTTCACCAATGAAGCTTGGTTTCATCTTAGCAGATATGTTAACAGTCAAAATTACAGAATATGGTCTTCAGAGAACCCGCATGTGTTCCATGAACAGCCATTACATTCACAAAAAATTGGAGTGTGGTATGGTGTATCTCGTTAGAGAATTGTAGGGACCTATCTTTTTTTCAGAGACCATCACAGCTGAACGGTATCAAGAAATAATAAGACAGTTTATAGCTTTGCTACATGCTGATGAACGTGATTGCTGGCTACAACAAGACGGTGCAACTGCACACACAGTAAATACTAGTATGCAATTTCGATGACCAGATAATTTCTCACGATCTATGGCCTCTTTGTTCACCGAATCTGAGTCCTCCTGATTTTTATTTGTAGGGCTTTTTGAAAGATAATGTGTACTCAAACAACCCGCATCCACTTGATGAACTTAAACAAAATATTGAGGACTGTATATCATATATCACTGCTGCTACACTAAAAATGTATAATGTAAGAAAACGCATTGATGCTTGTATTGAAAATCATGGTGGACATTTCAAGCACTTATTATAAACTTGTAAGTAACACTTTTATAAATGTTAATATTATTTTGTAAATTAATAAAAAGGCTTTAAACAATTTGTTGTCATTTGGGTTGCACAACTTTATACGAGGTGTTCAAAAAATATGTAGACTAACGTCATAAAACAAAATGTACTTTATTTAGAAATTACTTGTCTATGTCCCCTTCAAAGTACTCTCCTCCCTGACGCACACACTTATCCCAACAGTGTTTCCACTTTTGAAAACAGTCCTGGAACGCTTCTTTTGTGATGTTCTTCAGTTCCTTCATTGAATTTGCCTAAATCTTGGGAATCGTCTCAAATCTTCTTCCTTTCAAAGGTCTTTTGAGTTTGGAGAACTAGAAGAAGTCACAAGGAGCGAGGTCAGGTGAGTAGGATGGGTGAGGAAGAACAGTGATCGAGTGTTTGGCCAAACACTCATGAGTTCTGAGGACTGAATGGGCTGGAGCGTTATCATGATAAAAAACCAGTCACCACTCTTCCACATTTCTGGCCTTTTCTACCAGATAGCCTCCCCAGATATTTAAGAACTTCAATGTAGTAAGTCTGGTTCACTGTGGAGCCTTGGGGGAGGTTCTCATGGTGGACTACGCCCTTAGCATAAAAAAAAAAACTGTCAACATCACCTTCACACTGGAACGAACTTGGCGAGCTATTTTTGCTCTCTGAGATGTTTCACCCACCCACTGGGATGATTGAACCTTTGTTTCAAAACCGTACATCCAAGATTCATCACCTGTTATGTTCCTTGACAAGAACTTTCATCTTCTTCTGAAGATTCAAGCAATTCTTGACAAGCCTGGACACGGTAGGCTTTTTGGTCATCCGTCATCATCTGGAACGGAAGAAATTTTGCAGCAATGCGGTGCATCTTCAATTTTTCGATTAAAATCTCGTAATATGATCCAACTGATATTATCCCACAATTTTCAGCAAACTCTCTGATGGTCAGATGTCGATTTGCCCAAACCAGGGTGATGATTTTGTCTATATGTGAGTCATCAGTTGATGTGGAAGGACGTTCAGGATGCTCATTGTCTTCAATCGACTGATGACCATCTTTAAAACGTCCATGCCACTTAAAACATGTCGCACACTTGATAGCAATGTCGCCGTAAGCCGTCTTGAGCATATCAAAAGTTTCACTCGCAGATTTTCCAAGTTTAACACAAAATTTCACAACAACTCTTTGCTCGTTCAAGTCACTCATTCTAAAATCTGACAAACGAAAAAACACACTTTACAAACAACTGTGTAGCTAAGCAACCAATAACGATATTTGCAATCAAAAAACTGCATTGTAATCAGCTAATCTGTACAAACATGGCGACGCCAAGCGGATTTGACCCGAACCAACTGGACCCGAGCAATTCAAACAGTCTACATATTTCTTGAACAGACCTTGTAACATTTTATAAATTCTAATATAAACCACCTAGTACAGGTTATTTAGATAATACTTATCTTATCTTAATTTTTCCATGAAAGTACTTTCCCAGGATCCCGCATCCTCAGTCATGATTTAAATATTGAATTAAACTGCATATTAAAAATTTTAAATACTAAAACAATGAAAATTGCGTATTTATTTATTATGTGAGTGTTGCTATCTGTTGCAGTCTTTTTAAGACTGCAACTCCCTCAAACACGTCTGATTGTTTTGCTAAAATTTTGTTTGTATTTATATGTAATATTTTTTTTTTGTATTTATACTTGCCATAATATTACAATATTATGACTAAGGATGCAGGATCCCATGAAAGTATTTTCATGGTAAAATTAAGATATATTTTATCTCAATATTTTCTACTAGGTGGTTTATATTAATACAATTTAAAACATTTTAACAGTACAGAGGAATAATATGAATCTTAAAAAAATTTCAGTAAAGTATTTGATATATATAGAAAAATTAATTACACAGAAAATTTGGCTGTCATTGTTCACAGACAATAAAGGACATAGTAGCAAATTTGAGGAAAATTCAGTAGATAGAAAAATAGAATACAATAAGTTAAAAATAAATATACTAATATTTATTATTAAGAGGTGTAATAATTAATACATCCAACAACACAAAATAATTCAAGGACCTTACAAGTTCTTCACGTATAGAAGTATTAAAATAATCAAATTAGTTCACATGAGATTTAATCATCTAGTCTCAAATATTTTTTTATTACTTCATTTCTACATGAGCAAGTAAGTTTAAGTTTATGTGTATAAGTGTCTCAGTAACCATAAATTCTTGAAAAATCTTTTACTATTTTTGTTAAGATTTGACACATTTACTTTGAATATTATGTCAAATAAAATATGCTAGCACTTACTTATCATAGAAATTTTCATAAAGTAATAATACAATTTACATTACTCACATTTAAATAAATATTAATTTCTCAATACAAAACTGAACTATAAATAAATACATATCACAAATGGTATACGGAAAATAATAATAATTTTAAAAACAAAAACTGCAAGATAATGAAGGATTTTTTTAATTTATTTGCTCATTCCAACAAATACATGTCCTTGTATTTTTCAACAATAAATCATACAACACACATGATGCTAATATATAAATTTTAACTACAAAGCAAAAGAAATTAAAAAAAATTGGATGTATTCTTACACACACTTCTTTTCAACATATTGAATTTTATATATTATATATATATATATATATATATATATATATATATATATATATGAGACAATAGCACATTGTTCAGAGTTCAATAAATATATTACACAACTCTTCTATACTACAAACAGAACCTAATTAATAACTATTTTAAATGTTTCATAACAATTACAGTTAATTTAATGATTAACACAGTTTTCAGCACAAAAACCTAGAATGAACATATATCTACCATGCAAATTATTTTCTGCATCATTGTACGATGAGTATACACATGTTTAAGACATTTTCTCAACTATTAAGTATGCTTCTACATAACAATATTGTCATTATCATAAATCATAATCATTTCTAAAGAAACAAAATAAATTAAAATATTAAAATAATAAATTTCAAACATGTTCTACGAACACTTTTTTTTGTCTACAGTCATTTGACTTGTTCGATGCAGCTCTCCAACATCCCCTATCTAGTACCAGTTGTTTCATTTTGGTATACCCCCTACGTCCTACATCCCTAACAATTTGTTTTACATATTCCAAACCTGCCTGCCTGCACAATTTTTCCTTTCTACCAGTCCCATATTAAAGCGACTATTCCAAGATGAAATACTGCATAAAAAACTAGTCATCATTAACCAACAATCTGGCCACTATTATACAATGCGTTCAGAAAGTTGCAGTGCACTGGAATTAAGGAAGTATAATGATGAAACTTTCTTAATTATTATTTTGTATTTTTATTTCATTATTTTATAGAAACGATTATTACAATAACTGGAATAGTTTTTTATAAAAGGTGTTGAACAAAATTATCTCCTCCAATATCAATACGACTGCACATGTTTCAATTTGTTTTCAAACACTTTAACCAAGTGGCGTACTGGAATGACCTACATATTTACTGTTATTGCGGTTTTTAGTTTGTTAACTATGCATGGTCTGCTGCGGATACATTGCTTGTTTCGCTGCCCCCCATAGAAAGTAATCTGGGTAAGTCAGATTGACTGATCGTGCAGGCTACAAAGCCCTTGAAATTGATTCATTCACCAAAGACATTTCGTAAAAAAGTCATCGACCTGTTAGCTGTGTTTGCTGTGGTGCCACATCTTGTTGACACCAACAATGATTGATTTCCACTTCTGTTAATTGACTAATGAATTTTGTTAAAACAGCACAATAACGATCACTATTAACTGTATTTTTTTTAATATTGGACCCACGATGTGCATTAATTCACAAAGACCCAGACTCCAATTTTCGCTTCATGTAAAGATGTTCAAGTAATTCATGGGGATTAGTTGTTGACCACAGTTGTGTATTTTGTGAATTAATATACCCACCCAGTAGAGACCACGCTTCATCTGTAAAAAACATAATGTCAGGATACCTATGGAACTTTGGTTAATAAAACATTTAAACTGTTGACAATATCTAGCCTTTTGCCATCATTTGTATGTTTCAGTTCTCAAATACTTTGTAGAAGAAAAGTTGCAGTTCTTTCCTTCAAGCTTTATGTGAAGTAGCAGTCTGAAGAACCCTAATGTAGGGTAGTCGTCCTACCCGCATTAGGTAGGAACACATACCTAATGCTGAAAGAACAGAATGCGCCACATAATTCTAAAGTATACTGCACAGCAACTTTCCGAACACAACTGTACTAATGACCATGACCATAGACCTTATTAAATTGATTCAGAGAAAACAGTGTATACCCACATTCTTCATCTCTAGTTATGGTGTGTTGGATCTTTAAAGACTTCATCCATCATTTCCTTTGCAGTCATCTCACCAATACAAACAGTCAAAATTTAACAGTTTGGGAATAAATTTTTCTGTTGCTTGTGCCTTTTTAGCCAAAACATTCTCAAGTTATTTTGCATGAACCATATGAGATATCAGCCTCTTCATCAATTTTAGTAAAATTAATTAAACAGTTATCCATGAATTTTCCTCGACGACACAATTCTAAGAACTGTACTCTAATTTTAGATTTAGTATTTACAAATGGTATTAATTTACTAACAATAACAAATAATCAATTAGAATAAAAGATTTATTCGCACACAGGAAGGATCCAACAAAAGAAGATATTTCATTATATTAGTAACCATTTTGGTGGTCAAGAGCAATCCTACTCCCATTACATTGGAGTAAACCACTGAAGTAACTTGCCCTAATTTACACCTCTATATTTTCACAAGAACACATCATAACAGCAACTAATTCAGTAAATCTAAATTCATATAAATACTAATGAAAAGTCATTCAAAGTAAAAATAAAATTAATACTCACCAGTTATAATGGATGCAGTCCATGTGGCCCCATCATGTATACTAGAATTATTATTGTACAAGTAAAAATCATACTTGGTCCCAGGTAATCCATTTGAAAATTGTATTTTATCCCCTATATCACGAGAAGCTATTGTTGTATTTGGCGGTGGACTACCGTAAGGTGGAGAATAATCAAATCTATATGAGTTGTTATCGAGTAATTTACTCGGTATTTCAATAACTAAATCGGCAGCAAAGCAAACCTAAAACAATAAAATGACATGCATAAACTGGAAAGAACAATATGCTCATAAAATATAAATGAAAGTAAAACAATAAAGCATCAACCATTGACAAATTTTATCTATCAACAGAGGCCAGCAAGGGATTTCAATTTAGTATTCATTTTATAACTCTTACCACCTTCCATTTAAGAGAAGAAATATATATATATATAATGTTTTTTTATAAACAAGTAACCCTATTCCAATACAACATACAAATTAGGAACAGGTCAATGACAAATAGTAAGCATTGCTATTGCTTACATACATCACTGGATTTTACTTGACAATTTAATTATTATAAACTTTTACAATATCACCTGTTTTTGGAGTTTATATATGGGTGAAAGTTATAAAATAACGAGGAAAACCACGTTCCCTTCCCTTGCCAAATTTATTTTAAAGAAATGTACGATATACATTGTCAAGCACGTGTGTTTAAATTATTCCTCCGCCAGCTGGGCAAGTCTTAGATAATTAAATCAATGCTAAATACTGTATATAATTACATATTCTGTAGGTTTTAAAGCTACTGTATCCAATGTCTTTTACATAACATATTGAGCGTTTTATGGCATTTTCACATTCCTGTTAACAGCGTCTTTTTCTGATCCCCTCATTGAATCAACTAAATATATATGGCTGCCTGTATGAGGATCAACAAACTCTTACAAACAATTCAGTATGGTGAATGTAAATGCATCTGAAAGGAGGAATATGATATTTAAGTCCACAGAATCTGTCACTATACTGCTACTTGGGCAATACAATTCAAAAATGTTGTTCGATCATGAACAGCAAACAAGAACAGTCATCTGAATCCTAGCACAGATACAATTAAAAACTAAAGGATTATTGTTGCGATGACTAAATAAACTGTTAATCATCTGCTTCATCCTTCCTCTTTCTAATATTACTGGATTTTGTAAAAAACAGTTCACAATTGACTTGTTGACAATACATCCTCCTCCTATCACAGACCACCTGCTGACTTATTTTGAACTCTTCAAACAATGCGTAAAGGAGAAATATTATAGTTTTGAAGGCGAGTTTACTTCTCTTTGATCATGTACCTTTTCTAAGGCTTGCTTGTACTTTTTCATCATAGTAATGCTTGCAGTAAAATAAAGGGGAAAATAAATACTGTGTTAGCAAATTGTTTTACAATTTGATAAAAAAGCTTTAATAATTATTAAATTAGACAATATAACTTATAAATTGTAACTTAACAGTTAATAAAATAAAAAGAAAATCAATAAATAAAAGCTTATCTTATCTCATCTTATCTAAAGATAAACTAGTCTTGTAGTGAACTCAAGCTGGTTTAGCTAGAATGAGAGGGGAAATAATGAAGAAGTAACTGTTAAATTTCATATGTTTTCCAAACATATTCAATTCTCAAATGCCACCGGCAATGATTAAGGATCAATTAAATGGGAAGTGTTCTTGATCTTATGAAATCTGATTTAAGAAATGCGATTAGGGCAATTACTTTTGTAAGATAAGATGGAGTTGAAGGGCATAGGTACTTCCTCATTATTATCAACACAGAAATATCATGGATTAGGCTAGGCTGTTCTGGAAACAAGCAAAGAAAAAACTAATTATTGCTTTCTAAGCCTTTCTTTACTTTTCTGCTCATCAACAAAATTAAAAATTGTACCAGAAATGTCTGCTAACATTAAAAAAAAAACACCTACAATCTATCCTTATGGCTACAATCAATTCTGCATTAAACTTCATTATTTCTGTGATTTAGCATTGAACACTATCAGTGTTCAACAATTTTTAGTGGTTTTAAAACTGAAATATGAAAATGTGTAACCAATTAAATAAACACTAAGAAAGACAAAAAAGTACCAATTAGTATTCTGAATTTCAAGGTCGGGCTATATAGATAAGGTACAATAAAAAAACTATTTTGATATTTTGTTTGTATTTTATTTTGTTTTGTTTTTTATTTTTGTTTATATTTTGTTTTTGTTTGTTTGTATATAATTTAAATAAAATAATAATCTATACGCATTATGATCTGAATGGATATGAAAAGCATAGAAAATGAATAAAAGTGTCTTTATGTTGCGGTTGACTTAAATATTTCATTATTAGAAAACAATAATTAATTATGAAAAAAAGTCCTTAAGCTAATACACAGAAATAATTTATAACAAAAAAACTGTAAAAATAGAACAGAAATAAGGTAATGGGGATCATACTTTAACATCCTTGAAAAACCATTTAATGTGGTTATAAACTGTAAGTTTACTGTAATTTGTACAAAATATTTTCTAAACTTTATGTAATTAACAATAAAGGATGATTAATAATTTACAGCCAAACATGGTTGCACAAGCATTTTATAAGATAGATGAAACAATAAATAAAAGGTTGTCAGGGCACCAGCAAGTCACTATATATCAACTATTAATAATTATTTATATTTATTTACTTAACAACTACTGGTTTGTGCCTAATTATAATCACTGCTTTTTCTCTGAGATGAATATGAGAACAAAATAGTTTTTCAGCGTGTGAAAATATCAAACCTGATCAGGAATCAAACCCAAAGAACCTACAGAATTGTAGGCCAAGACTAATATACAATAATAAATAAGAATTACAAAAAAACTAACATTATTTTTTGAAAAGTTAATAAAAATTAAATTTTGCAAATGGAAATGCTTCAAAAAATCTAAGTATCATAGATTTTTGATAAATTAATAAGTAATTAAATAAATTTTGCAAAATTCTCATAAAACAACATGCTCTCAATACTTTTCACCTTATGTGAACAAATAAGCACTGTTTATTGACTTTTTTTTGGAAAATCAAATAAAAATATACTCATATTTATCTTGGACTGCATGAGGGAGATGAGAACAGACCTGAGAAAATTGGTGTAACAACTTCACAAAAACTAATGTACAAGACAATTTGTCAGTTACTGCAACCGATAATACTTAAACAATAATTAATTCATTTGTCTCAACATAAACAAATCGATAACAAATTAACATATTTATTTTTAGTAATACCCTAAAATTGGCAATTTAAATAAAGAGTTATATAAAATACTTTATACATAAATCGATGCAAATTTAATCACGATAGCCAAGAAAGCCTTGGTAAATAAAAATAAAGTTTAATATTATTCAGCGTCCATAACAAAATTAATCAACTTATTAGAATTAATAACCTAATATAAGAAAATATTTTTACTGAGCTTCCCCCAACGCTGTTATTGGAAGACCTTGAATTAAAACTTATTTAAATTTTAAAATAAATACCCATATTCTATTTTCAACATGCAAGTCATACGGACCCAAATCAGAATCAAGTAAAATACCCCTTAAATTTAAATATAAATAGATTATTGTATAATTTGTTTATTCTGGCGCATAGAAAAAGCACATTAAAATCAAACTTGTGGCAAAAAGCCTGCAACTGTGCCTAAAAAACAGCAATCAAGTAAAATAAATATTAGTTTATTATTAATTATAAAGTCTATTTTTACATATGTAATTTTTTACAGTTAATCCAGCAGCAATTATTGTACAATGTAAGGATCGTCAGGCTAAACTGTTGTTTTCACACAAAATGTGGTCCATGGTGTGATCAGATTGGACATCTTGTTCAAAACCAGGTAAAATTACGTTAGCTATATAAAAAAATTGTATATATAATACCACCTAAAATATTAACAAATGAATTATTAACCGAACAACAAATTTAGCAATGATGCAGCAAGTTCTAGAATAAATAAAATAAGGAGAGTAATACAAGCGCAGTCTGATACGTAGAAATAGTAAATCACAGAAAATAAACAAATTAAAAATGGATTTTAATATTTAAAAACAAAAATTCTAAACAGAATTTAGGTCGGCTGAAAATAATTCTCAACTCTCTTATCGGCAGGCTGTTCAGTTAGCTGAAAATTCTAAGCCGATTCGGCAGGTACCATTAATGCGATTATCTGTACTGTGCTCAGTTTCTGTCAAAGTTCACGAAACGAATATTTAGTGTATTTAAAATAAATAAAAAACCACCCGACAAAAATCGTTAAGTCTCCATCCTTTTTTTCCATCTCTAAAACTAACGAACCCAGGACGCTCGTTTTAAAAATTCTTTTAAAACTCTTTCGAAATTACTAATTCATCGATACTATTTTTCCCTCAATTTTTTTCATCTTTTCCGGGTAAAATTTTAACATTTTTTCCGCTTAGATTTTATATATTTTTCATAGATTAAAAGAACTAGTTAACACACCTGCACCGGTCGCAATCAACGCTGTCAAGTTTTTTACGGCAATATCCGCACACAATTTTTTTTAAATTAAGAAATACTTTTCTTTTAACTTTTCGTTACCGTTATTTAAACGAGGAACCCTCGTTTTACGTTTAAGAATCGATTCCTCATTTTAATTATTATACCTATCATTCATTCTATTTACTAGACCTATTATGAGCATAAATATTGTTTTTTTCTTACAAAATGAAAAGGTAACTAAGATTAAAAGGTAATGAAAATGATTAAGGTAACCAAGAGGAATGAACAATCGGTGTACATTTATAGCGTCTCTGAAATTAACGATATTTGTTTACGTTTGTTATTTGGTTATTTTTTTGCTACTGAACGCATGATCGTATCGATAGACAGACTATAGGTACTGTCGGCCACGGTAGGAGTGGTTCTGTTAACCCTGACTTGCACTGGAAGGGTTTATTTTACGTCAATTCAAATTATAATTTGTATGGATTTTAGATGTCCTATATTACTCATAATAATACGCGTATCGTTCAGTTCATTATTTTGCCCCCTAAGCTTAAAATAAATTATTAAAAAATCACGGTTATTGCCTATTTAGGGATAACCTTTATACATAAAAAAATTTCGTTTACATTAAAATTCATGTTAATTAATAATAATTAATTCGCATTAATTCATGCTGTTTTTCGCAAAATTTTACTAAATATAAACGAAATTAATATAAATATATATTCAAAAGAGAATATCCAACCGCATTCGATAACAAAGCACACATATAAAATGCAAAACACGCCTATCAGTTATCCTCTCGTGCATTATTCAGTCGAACCCTAAATTAACGATTCTGGACGTAAAACGTTTTGTTATATGAATCGAAAAAAAAAATTAAAATTAATAGACTATGTTCCAGCAGCCGATTTTAACATCGAAGATATATTAATTCATCATTATCAGACAAAAGCTTGAAATCAACTAAAACAATGAAATTACGTTAATATGAAAAATTAAATGAAGAAGTTTCCTTTGGAGTAGCATATTTACAAATTTCTAATGCGATCGATATAATGCTTTACGTACAGATAGGAATTAAATATGTATTTTATTTGGTTCATCCGGCAAAGAGAAAAAGGAACTCCGCTTTCGGGACTAATTCTGCAAAAACAAAGCCGACTGTCTTTTTTTCGTTAACTCTGGGGCCAGATATTATTTACTTATTAAACTGCGGCTTGATATTACTGTAAAAAGGAAATTTTTTTTTTGTTCGGTGAAGCGATTTAATTTGTAGCACTATTAGATGTAATAGCGTGTAAATCGTCACTAACTTAATGGCTTTTACAGCATTTTTTATCCAAATTTACGTACGTATTTATTTGCTTTTACGCATGTAATATTATTTTTACAATTTTGAAATTGAAATTTTCCTGAATTTATTTTCTAACGTTCCCGTTCATCTAAAAACAGGTTACACATTATTTCAAGTTTCTATGTAAAAAAAAAATATTCAGAAACTATTATTTTTTAATAACGATTCTTTGTAAAACTTATTACAATGTATCGCAAGCAATAAAAATTTCTCAGTCGATTACGTAATACTTAATTACTAAACACTGCCGTCAAACAACAATAAATCGTGGAAACTTGTGATGTAATTCAATACTAATATATAAATAATTATTCATTAAATTTAAATAATACCAGAACGCGCATTCAACAATGATCTGCCCCGACTTAAGCGACCGTTTTACCGAAACGTCACTTTGGTTCCACAATAAATCAATAATACTGCAAGTTCAGGTTAAAATGTTTAATGCGTTTTCCGCCTTAGCGAAAAGTATAACGTTATCATGACGCAACGTTAACTGAAAATCAAGACAAATTGGGCGTGATAATAGCCACGTCGACCCGCCCGTGTCCGTGACTTAAGAAAATACTGCGTGTACTGTAATATTCAAAAAATAAACCGACGGACAATCGCTACTATTCTAAAGGTAAAAAGATATCTGCCTATTCGTCGAACCCGTCTCTCGTTAGCCTATTTCAAGATACGCTAAAGAGAAAAAATTGCTTGTAAAGAAGGAAAAACATACTACCTACAGAACGTTCGGAAAGTCACTGTGCGCTTGACTTTGACTGGTGTAAGACGTTTACAAATAAACTGTATCAATTAGAGATTTTAAGTAACTAAAAAATTTATAAAATTATAATCTGCCAAACACTGATGTACCCGATTCGATTTATTTCGTTTTGGAATGATCGCTATGAAAATATTAATTTATCCGAGTCGGTACGGTCGGTTACAAGTACGTGAACCCTATAAAAAGTAATGCGGTAACCTCAAATGTGGGGATAAGGAACTGAAAACTTGCAATTATCCGGTCTTTAAAGATTACGCAAGACGTTTATATTTTGTCAATTACGACAGTACGGCACCGTTTTGTCGAAACAAGACCGATCGAGTTTTGCGGGCCGGTCGATGAAATTACTAGAAAAATTTATCGATACTCTCTTCAAAGATTTTACCAGTAATAAGATCCATACAAGTCCAGATGATTTTTCTAATTTTAATCGAACACAGCGCGCAAAACGTCTCGTCTCAAACGACCAGAATCGGTAGATTCACATGTCGCATTAAAGACATCGAAACTTTTTAAAGAAAT
The DNA here is from genome assembly GCF_047948215.1 of Lycorma delicatula. Lineage (NCBI taxonomy): Eukaryota > Metazoa > Arthropoda > Insecta > Hemiptera > Fulgoridae > Lycorma > Lycorma delicatula. The sequence continues at coordinate 3,102,027 of NC_134456.1, forward strand.
ATTGTTTGGAAAGAAAAACGACGGGTAAACAGCGACAGGAATTTGCGGGTTAAGTGAGCGAGCGAAAGAAAATGAGAGAGAGAGAATATGTTAGAGTGAAAGACAATATAGCACGAGTGCAGACTACGAAGAGAAAGCGCTACGACCGTTAATAGATGCTGCAAATATTTTAATATGTTTATTTGTCTTAATTAATCTTATACGCTAGAGAGAAAAAAAATGTTCTTCATAATAACAAAATCAGGTGAAAGAAAGTATTTAAAAGGCAGATTAGAAACGTATTAATAGATCGTTTAATGTTGAAAGTGATGCGCGCTTCACTTATTTTTTCACTTAATTATTGTCTCTTTCACAACGTATATAAAAGTAACGGACAGCGTACAGATCGACCGCAGTAGAGGATGCTGCTAATAAAAGTAATTGAATTAATTTCAGGAAAAAAAAAAACCATAATACGTCAAAACAGCTCTCATTAGGACCCGGCCCGGTTTTAAACACGACTCGTGTTACCCGAACTCCCATTCTTCTTCACTTTTTTAATGCAAAATACTTATTAGATAAGAAATATTTTTTAAACTATTAATCGAAACGTAATATTATTTTAAGTAAATAACTGAAATAATTAAATGAATCGTGCAGCAGTTTACAGAGCCCAGCAGAGATGCGTCCTGAAGGGCAGCCATACCAGAAGCGGATGAAGAGCTTCTACACAACCTCTCCTATTTCAAAACTTACAGTAAGATAAAATAACCCAGCAATAGCGACTCCTCCGGAAAAGGGGACGCATTGCTCCCTCCTTACAGGTAGTGCCCCGTTGTGGCGTATTCCTGCTAGCCTATTAAAGAGTTAGCACCGAAAGGACTTCAGTGGACGGTCTGAAGGGGAATTACGTCGGGAGGACAGGCTTTATAAGCCTAGCCTTCCGCGGTCGGCCCATGAAATGGGTTCGATAACGCTGGTTTAACAACGGATTGGAATGCAATTAAATCCGTCTTAAATTCACTAACATAATAATAGACAAAACTTGAAAAATTAGATCCGAGATTAAAAATAACCTTTTTAAAAAAAACAAGCCCGATTAGAATGATCCAGCAGCAAGGGACTCTGTCCAGGTTCTGCGATAAAGTAGGGAGTAATAGACTCCTGCCGACTTTGCATTCCAGCAGTTTACTACTACGACTCGTATAATAACAAATTTGTAATACGTACCGAAAGCTAATTTAATAATGAAATCTTGCTTTTCAATCGATTACTGTGATCCGTAATTAAAAAGAAATAAAATTTAGTACACGACATAAATTAAGATGTTGTGATAATTTTTTTGAAGATGATAAACAAAAATCTGATGTTGACACCCATCACTTCCTTGTAAGCCTATTAAATTACATATACACATTTTTTTTTTTTGAAATGAAAGGTACATAAAATTTTATTTCATTAATAACTGCTGATATTTTTTCATATTTTTTTTTATTGTTATTACTGAATTATTATTTATTGTAAATTTTTTTACAGACGTAAATAAATTATCAATAAATCAACATATTTAATTACAAAAAAAGGAGTTTAAGTCTGATCGGAACCGATGTGCCGTCCCCTTGTAAGATCCAAATATTTTATTAATTAAAATTTTATTTCGCTATGAACCGACGAAAATAAGTACCGCTTGTGATACATCGTTGAAAAGCTCTCGATGAGGGCCTATTACTACAGTTAAGAAAAAGTAAAAAATCCAAATGTTTTAGAATGTGGGCTTTTTTGGACACTTTTGGTCCGGTCGATTGCAATCAAAAGGAGAGGTGCACAATTAGATATTACAACAGTCCTAAATCCAACATTTCAACATCCCATGGCAAATCGTTTTTGAGTTATGCGAGATACGTATGTACGTACAGACGTCACGCCAAAACTAGTGAAAATGGACTAAGGGATGGTCAAAATGGATATTCCCGTTGAAATCTGAAAACCGAAATTTTTCGCGATCACAATACTTCCTTTACTTCGTACAAGGAAGTAATAATATGAATCTCACAATACGAAGATTTTCTTACGATCGACCTTCAAAAACAATTCTGTTAAAAATAAACGTTGTTTTTTAATATATTCATTTTTATTCTCTACTTAAAAAAATTATGCGTCTCATTTTTAAACTCGTACGAAAACAATCTTGCCAAATTTTTCCGAATGATTTTTTCTGATGATTATTGAAATAAAGCGGAAAACGTATTCATTTTTCCAGAAAAGATGAAAAAGGATTAAACTTAAAAACAAATCGAAGAAAAAACTTTGTTATTTCAAATTTAAATATTAACCGTAGAAATTTGAAAAAGCAGGAATAACTTAATATTTCAGGCGAGGAAAAAACTTTGAAAAAAAATTAACTCCTTTTACTTGTATTAAAAACCCAACAAACCTAACAACAAAAAAACCGACCAATACTCTTATGCGATTTTTGATGCCCCAGTCGAATAATTTTTTTTTGTTGTTGAACTGTGGGAATCTAGTACCGTCAAATGAATTAACTTTCATTTACTCGATTCGCATAACTATACGTATTATACAGAGATTGAAAATTATTTAAACGTAAAAGAACAGTTGCTTGTTTATATTATTAACGTAATATATTACCGCGGTAATGCGACTGTTAGCGAGTAAGAAACACGCTAAAACGTATACGATATAATAACGTAACATTAACGAATAGGTGAGAGTCGACGGGACATAAAACAGGAGAGAGATTCTAAAATCGAGTAAAATTTTAAAAGACGTCATTTTTCTGAGCTATCCCTTTTGGCCTCGATATGTAGTAAACAAACACACATTTTGGCCTGAAGAGAGACAAATTAATAATAATCTGATACGATGAGAGGAAAAATAGCGCACAAACGCCTCATTACTTGCCGCTTACAAACGTAAAAAGTGAGGTCCGGCGAACGATTAATGGTATTTTTGTTTTGCAATATTTGAAGTTTTAGCACACAAAAAAATCAGTAGTAGTTCAACGGCAAATATACACGCTACACAATCGTCAATGTAGTCAGTCGTACATTGAGCTTTCTTTATTAAACCAGACTTTTATCCGCAGTAAAATAACTACTAGTATAAATCCGTTATACACACTGAATTATCGGCTTACGCTTTAATAATTTTTCAAATAAATAATAATAAACGATTTATTGCCTTTCACAAAGTTTTTTACGATCGCATTAACAGAATAGATCCTCTTCTTTTCCTTTCCATCATAAACACACAATATTATGTTTCAATCGTCCTTAAATAATAAAAAAATAAATGAAAAAACTTTCACCTGTCGGTTTCCTCAGGAAAGAATCGTTTGTAAAAACGTATATCTTATCCCAAATAAAACATATTTCCGTACAGTTTTAAATAAAAATAAATGTTATCGAAAAAAATTCCATTTAAAACCTACACATATTGGACGCCTAACTTTTACTCGAGTTTATAATAAATATTAAGTTTTACATCCATAATTCGATGTAGTTTAATTATTTTTTTAAAGCGAATACAAAAAAAAGGTTTAAATTATATTTAAAAAAATAATAATTTACATCTTTTACGACGTATAATAATATTTATGAAAAAAGTAAAAATATTTAAGTAGAAAGTAAAAAAATAAAATGCGATAAGAAGAATTATGAACTACGGTTCCATAAAGAAGGCGCAACATTACAAACGCTCCAAGAAAATCAACGGATAAGGCATTTCTAGAAACGAATGTCTAGACCCGACGTATAAAAAATTATTTTTTACGAGATACATGTTGTATTTAAAACCGTACGTTTATGAAATTAACCGCGAACAAATCGAATTGATCCCGATCGAATTCTAAATAAGCCGGATTTTGTACGTTCCATAAGCTGAACATATCGAATAGAATATTCAACGACGAAGCTCATCTGTTTATTATCTTTAAAAAGTAAGGTAAACGATAGAAAACTCCGTTTAACTTTTTTTTCACATTTTCTCGAGCCTCACCGTAAATGATGGATTATCTTATTTTGTTAACGTTCTGGTATTCTCAAGAATAACAAGCATTCCATAAGGGTTATCTAAGGAAAAGAGACGTGGTTTTCCCGCGGCTTTCTTCGCTGAGCCGAACACGATCTACGTGATAAAACGCAATAAAATAAATAAAACATTTACGTTAACTACTAAAAGAAAAAAAAAATAAGAGACGTCGTTTTAAAATATATGTTCTACTTCTTTCTTTTTTTTAGTAGACAAGAATTAATCGCGCCAAAATATATATTTATACAGCAGGAACTCGATTTAAATACAGTTTCTAAAATTCTTTTTATTAATTAACCTTATTTCTGTTTTCGGCCGGTACAATCACCTTCTAAATCGTATTTATCAAAGAATAAATAAATAAAAAGCAAAGATGCTTTTTTAATTCCAACTTTTGATTCGGCGATCAATTATTCGTTTTTATTTTTAATTTAAAACTAGATTGCGTAAATTAAAACCCGTTTCCCTAACGGGAATCAATTAATAATTACGATTTTTTTAAAGAGCAGGCCACATATCTTTGCCGATAAATTTGAAGCTTAACAACTCGCTTCAAAATAAGGCTTATTAAAACTTCCCGCGTAGACTTATTTCATTCCCTTTTCGGTTTTCTGTTAACCTGTACAGTATTTTTTTTTTGTACTGAAATAAAAAACAAAAATATACCCTTCGATTTTATTACTTAAAAAAAAAATAATAATATTCCATTTAAAGTCGGTTTGAAACATTCAAAAAGCGTTTTAAATTCGACCAAGTGAATGATCTAATAGCTAATCTTTAGAGAAACAAATAAGTTAACAATTTTTTTGTGGTTTCACACGAATCAAAGTTGTGTAATTAGTTCTAATTAGGCTACATTAGTTTTAATTAGGAGTCGAACACTGACCGTGACCAAACTAAAAAAATCTTTTATTCGTAATTTATTTTAATAATCACAACGTCACAGTCAAATAGTTTAAAATTAAAAATATCGTAACTGGTTTCTGATATTTCCATAAACAATTGAAAGACGTAGAATAAAAATCATCAAACGCATTAAATATTCATAAATGATGTCTATATACAACGTAAGAAAAAAAAAGCTTCCGCTATTAGACCGATCCGAGTATCAATTATACGAGCGAAAAACTAACAGCAGCACTTTCTCGTGTAACAATGTTACGACTGAAAAATAAATCTAAAAGCGTACGTAAAATGGAATATACAAAAAAGTTTTTCAAGGATATAGTAAAATATTTCTCCTGCTGAATCGAAGCGGTGTATCTGACAGGCTTTTCACAACGCTGCTTACGCCCTAGTATTACGGCGGTAACTTCTGTAAAGCTTTTGTATCAGAAATACAAGAGGCACTCCAGTCGTACAGAAACGATGTTCATAAACAGCCGATCGTACGATAAACAGATTGAACGTCGCTTAAAATTTAATTTCGGCGGCCTGGTATGCCGATAAGCGACCAAGGATTTGGCTCGGTAAACAAAGAAGTAGGAACCCGCGTCGCTCATTTTCCTAGTAAATCTGATTCGGGATAATTATTTTTCTTGAAAATGGCAATCGTTTTCGGGAGCTAGCGACTCCTACCGACTTATTTGAATCTCCATCTTCTTTAGTGCTAGATCTCATTTCTTTTCTTCCATTAAAAATACTCGCGATAAGAAAAAAAACAAAAAGGTAACAAAACACTTGCGGTTATATTTTACCTCACCTTCAAACAGAAAATTTTAAATTTTACCGCTAGTTTAGCTGCAATAAAGATAATATTTTTTAAAAAGTAAAGGGCAAAAATATCCGATATTTATCATCGAATAAAATATGAAAAAAGTATTTTTTTGTTTAATTATTATTCCTTCCCTCACACGCAATACGGAACCGGGTACCCTCCGACTTCCAACGCCGCTCTTTATATGAATTTCTACTTTATAAAAAAAATCCCTTTCGGCACGCCGGAAGTCAAGGGGGTAGGATTTCACCGGTGGTAAGTAGGAGATAAAAAAGATTTCCACCTTAAAGTTAAGAAAAACGTCACATTTACACATCTTCTTACAATTCCAGCAACATTTTGGTCATCCCTTGTCGTAAGGGTCGGTCATATCAAAAACCGTTTCAGACAAAAAGTTTTAGGTAACGTTTAGAGGACTAACGACCGCTTTAAACAGATTCGATACTGCGCCTATTAAGGGAAATATGATTTTTCTTGTCTTCGAAACCCCATTTTTTCCACCCCCTGGGCCAACGGTCGGTGGTATTAAACGTTTTTACGTACGTAAGTTTTAGGTCCTTATCCGAAGAATAGTAGGAACTTTAAACGAATTCGAGAATTTACTTAAGAAAGTTATAGGGATATTTTTTTCGAAATGCCCCCATTTTCACCTCCACGGTCCGATTTTGCCCGTTAACGAACTCGATCGAGATTTTTGGGTCGTTATATTTTCGTATCAATTTGAAAGTGATCGGCGCAAAATTTACGGCGGTTATCGAGTTACATATATGAAACGCGAAGATACGTCAAAATTTTCCGGAAGTTGAATCACGGTACCCGTTACAATAGGTAGCTTTCTTATGAAATCTACCTAAAAAGAAAAAAAAAGTTTAAACCCACAGTTTTTTAATTAGGAAGACTCGGGAGGGCAAGGCAAGTTTTATCGATTTTCTCGTTTATTAAAAATAGTCTTTAATAACATATTTCCCTAAATCCCAACCGGATCGAGATAAGGCATCGTCAAAGGAAAATTATTTTGATATTCATAAAAGTTTGATCGACGTCCCATATATTTATCAAGTCGCCAAACCAAATTTCACGATTGAACTCCACGCACGCACGCACGCGCACGCGCGCGTAATCAATACATACCGAATTACTACATAATTTTTTTTTAATCGGGGTCCTCAAAAAATTTTTTCCGCTTACAATACTTTCCCTTATTTTTCTTCACTATTATTTACTAGAATAGCCGATAAAGTAAAAAGTACTGTCTTGATCTTAGGATAACATAATTAAAACAAACACCGCACCCCTCTGCTTGACGAGTTAAAACTATTTGCGCGTAAGTATTACGGTTTATTTAATTTATAAAGTAAAACGACCTAAATAATAACGATAAGTACAGCGTTAATAAAGAAGGCTTTATCTCAATTAATCGACTGTACGGAGTATTTAATTTAAATTGGCAGTCCGATTAAAATTTTATTTAGTTAAAAAAACTAAACGGTCTAATTTAAAAATAACTTTATTTTGCGTTATTTCAACAGAAATTTTCTCAAAATACAAGTAATAAATTTAATCGCGCAATCTAAAAATAACCGAACGAATATCACCGATCAGAAAAGTTTAACGTTTTTATTTGTTTTTCAACTTATAAGATTTAGAAAATAAAAACCCGTTTATTTTTTAATTTGAAATATACTTTAAACTCGACTTCTTAAATACGTACTATTAAATTACCGTGTAACTACAGGTTTTCAAGGATATCACGGACGCCGGACACCTGTATTACTTTACTGAAACGACACAAATCTAAAGAAACTTTTCAAGGGTATTTAGCCGAACGTTACGTAAATTGAAATGTTTTAAACTAAACGTTAAAACGCTTTCAAATTTTCATTAGATTCACTAAATACGCCTATAATTAACAGGTACACGGATTACATACCGATTATCCCAGCCGGGTGATTATAGCCTGTTAATTCATAAGGAAAAGATTTTTATTTCTCGGCTACTAAAGAAAAACAGAATGTACATAGATGTATATGCTTGCGCGCACGCGTGTATTCACTAATATTCAATTAACTACTTACCTCGTTATAACGCCTAGTTATTCTAAGAATTTTTTTTAATGTTTTTTCCTCCTGCCGGTCCTAAAATGCAATAAACTTTTGTTATTTAAAAAATAATAAAACTCCGTTATAAAAACCGCAGTACAAATTTAAAATAATACTTTTTCAATTATCTTTTTAGTTTGAATTTTAGAAGTAACCTACCAACCGACTTATTAACCCTAATTTTATTAAAATTTTCGACTTTTTAGTCGAAATTTAAAATATAAAACAATTTACGTTTACGGTAATATCATCAAGCAAAAAAAAATTATATTGCATTATTTTTAGCGAATTTCCAAATTATTATTTTTAACGGTCATGTTTACATACATTTGTATGTATAAGATTTTATCGTCCGCTCTACCTGACAAAAAGTTGTGGGATCGTGTAAACCTATTAGGAATAGTGCCGCATTGATTTTCAAGTAAATCGGTTCAAAGGAACAGAAATTAAGAGGCAAAAACAGTTACCGTTATACCACTTTTAGGTACATTTTTAGCTGTTTTTTTTCCGTTCTACACGCCGAAATTTTTTACATTTCCTTTTATTTTCTTAAAAATATATTATTTTAATAAATAAGACCGGTTTGATGCTTATCAACCGTTCCATACAAAGCCTACGTAGCACCGGTGAAGTATACAAACTTTCATTTTTACCGTCCGGTAATATTTAATTAAATTACATACTAAATTAAACGTCGCTAAAAATATTTTTTTAGTTTTGATATCCTTACCGAGAAACTTAAATACTTTCGAAAGAATTTGTAGAAGAAATAGCTAGCTTACTGCGCCCGATCAGATTTTATAAGGGAGTGTCGTGAGGAGGGAGGGACCAACCTGAACACGATTCTGCAATATTTATATACACATACGTATGAACCTGAGATCTGAATTTAAGAGAGCATTAAAAGATTTAAATGGCAGAAACGCTCCTGGAATAGACTGAATACCTGTAGAATTACTGCGCAGTGCAGGTGAGGAAGCGATTGATAGATTATACAAACTGGTGTGTAATATTTATGAAAATGGGGAATTTCCATCAGACTTCAAAGAAAGTGTTATAGTCATGATACCAAAGAAAGCAGGGGCAGTTAAATGTGAAGAATACAGAACAATTAGTTTAACTAGCCATGCATCAAAAATCTTAACTAGAATTTTATACAGAAGAATTGAGAGGAGAGTGGAAGAAGTGTTAGGAGAAGACCAATTTGGTTTCAGGAAAAGTATAGGGACAAGGGAAGCAATTTTAGGCCTCAGATTAATAGTAGAAGGAAGATTAAAGAAAAACAAACCGACATACTTGGCGTTTATAGACCTAGAAAAGGCATTCGATAACGTAGACTGGAATAAAATGTTCAGCATTTAAAAAAAATTAGGGTTCAAATACAGAGATAGAAGAACAATTGCTAACACGTACAGGAACCAAACAGCAACAATAACAATTGAAGAACATAAGAAAGAAGCCGTAATAAGAAAGGGAGTCCGACAAGGATGCTCCCTATCGCCGTTACTTTTTAATCTTTACATGGAACTAGCAGTTAATGATGTTAAAGAACAATTTAGATTCGGAGTAACAGTACAAGGTGAAAAGATAAAGACGCTACGATTTGCCGATGATATAGTAATTCTAGCCGAGAGTAAAAAGGATTTAGAAGAAACAATGAACGGCATAGATGAAGTCCTACGCAAGAACTATCGCATGAAGATAAACAAGAACAAAACAAAAGTAATGAAATGTAGTAGAAATAACAAAGATGGACCGCTGAATGTGAAAATAGGAGGAGAAAAGATTACGGAGGTAGAAGAATTTTGTTATTTGGGAAGTAAAATTACTAAAGATGGACGAAGCAGGAGCGATATAAAATGCTGAACAAATTATATTTCTTACTGAAGGCCCGTTTCGCTTGTGCTATTCGGCATTTTATATCGATCCTGCTTCGTCCATCTTTAGTAATTTTACTTCCCAAATAACAAAATTCTTCTACCTCCGTAATCTTTTCTCCTCCTATTTTCACATTCAGCGGTCCATCTTTGTTATTTCTACTACATTTCATTACTTTTGTTTTGTTCTTGTTTATTTTCATGCGATAGTTCTTGCAAATATATAAAGTTATAATTAAAGAGAAGTTACTTATAACTTCAGTTATTTATAAATCGAAAAAATTTACAAATACAGATTTAAAAAATAAACGAAACAATATTCGATAAAAGATTTGGCTAAAGAAATTTCGGTAAAAACAAATATTTGCATACCAGATCTGTTCCGAACCGTCACAATCCTCTATTGTCATGGTCGATCCCTGACGATCCCTTTAATTAGTTTTTACGGTACACGAAACAGAAAAAAAGAGGATTTTTAATACGAACGATTTAATACCGTAAAATGTACCGCTCCTATAATTCTCAACAGGTAAAAATATAATCGATATCGTTCATTAAAAACAATTTTATTCTATTATACCGATCATAACCGTAACACAACGGTAGCCAGTGCACGGATACATTTTAGAAATTAATAAATTACGGGCGTCTAATACGTTTAATAAATTATAACTCGACAGATACACGATTTTCTAACGCCGAAAAGAAAAACGTGAAATAAGATGTAATAGATAACACCCAAGGTATTTGTAATTCAACGATTTAGTTTACCGAACGACGGTAAGTTTCACGAGGTCTTTTATCACATACCGACGAACATCACTGTCAAAGGCATCAAGGAAACGAAAAAATCCGTAATTTCAAAGGCGAATCGAAAGCGCATATCAGTTTGCGTCAAATAAAATTCATCGACCACAAAAAAACATATTAAAACGGTAAACGTAGACGCCAACCCGATGAAAATCAATATATAAAAATCCCTTTCGGCACGCCGGAAAGCGGAGGTAGATTTCACCGGTGCTAAGAGCGATAAAAAGAATTTCCACCTTAAACTTAGGAAAAACTTCAAATTTACTCGATACGATAACGGTCACATGTGAAAAAAATTTACACACGTTTAGCATACGACAAGCCCAAGCTTCTTACAATTCCAGCAACATTTTGGCAATCCTTTTCCGTAAGGGTTGATCATATCAAAAATTGTTTCCGACAAAACGTTTTAGGTAATGTTTAGAGGACTTTAGACCGCTTTAACAGATTCGATACTGTGCTATTAAGAGAAATATGATTTTTTTTTGTCTTCGAAACCCCATTTTTTCCACCCCCCGGGCCGACGGTTGGTGGTAACAAAAATTTTTACTTACATAAGTTTTAGGCCCTTATCCGAACAACAGTAGGAACATTAAACAAATTCGATAATTTACTTACGAAAGTTACAGGGATATTTTGTTTTTTCAAAAACGCCCCTCCCATTTTGGGTCCGATTTTGCCCGTTAACGAACTCGACCGAGATTTTGGGTCGTTATATTTTACGTATCAATTTGAAAGTGATCGGCGCAAAATTACGGAGGTTATCGTGTCCACAAGAAACGCGCACAAACGTTTGAACCGACGGTGATTTTGGGGTCTGAGGGGATGTGAAACGCGAATATATGTCGAAACGTTCTGGAAGTCGAATCACGGTACCCGTTACAATAGGTAGCTTTCTTATGAAATATACCAAAAACAGATACAGACGATTAAAACATACGACATCCTTTCTCATATAAAATAACGTCGGTGAAGCTGTAATAGCAAAAGATATTTTTTACCAAAGAAAGAAGTAGCTAAAATCACAATACGACACTATATTTTACCTCTGACATTTTCAAAAAGAGTTTCACAAAATTAAAGTTATTTAAAATAATATTAAAAGTTTATAAAAAGTAGATACTCATTAAGAAAAGTACATTAGAAAGTATCGCATCACAATCATTAATTTTGGAGGGAAAGACGGCCGGAGTGTGGTGTTAATACTATTAATTTCTTCTTGAATCGTTTGAAAAGAAGAGATACCACTCACTACATATCTGATTTTACCGAGGACGAAAAATTATTTAATTTCAGTAAAAATAAAGAATAAACATTTTATACTGATAAAAAAAAAGCATATCCAATACACTTCTAATACCGATAAACAGAATTTTTTCGAAGTCCGGACCTTTGAGATATATTTTCCCATTACTACACAACAGTGTTGTCCGTGATGAGTAAAACAGTTCCTACAAACTTTCAGGTAAACGCTTTATTTTCCGTCGCTCAATCTTTTTTCTGTTTTTTCAACGGAAATTCATATATCAGGAACAGTAAGAGTTCATAAAAGTATATTTTAATCGCAATTGAATAAACTAAACCGAAATTCTGATGAAACAAGTTTTTTAATTAATTATATACCGCAAAAATTCTTCTGCAGTCATGTAAAACGGTTATAGAGATATTAATAATTAACCTAGCCGCAATTTTTAAACTCGAATAAACATCTGTGTTCGCATTTTCTTCATATACGAATATAATATTATTGTTTTAAACAGCGATTCTTCTCATAGAAAGTCGGTTACCGATCTAAGCCGTTCACCGGGAAGGGGTCACGGGCTCAAATCCTGGTCAGGGTCAGGTCTGGCACTTTTTTTATTCGCTAAAGATTTTCAACAACTGTTCCACGTATATCCTTAAAAACACGTATACCGTATTTTATTCGAATATCTCACTCCTTTGTTGAAATATGAAATTAAAAAAAAAAAAAAGATGAAATCAAATCATTTTCGAACTTAAGTTTAATTAAACGGCCCTCAAAATGGATTAATCAGTGTTACAGGAAGAGTTTGAATAACCGTTCGACGCCTAGGTACGAATGCGTTGTACTGCCTCGATCTTAAGTACAAGAGAATCTAAAAAATTCCTTTCTGAGAATCCGTTAAAGGAAAATCCTGTTATCCGCCTTCCCGTGGTAGAGAGGATTCAAGCTTGTACATATTAACGATCGTTATATTCAATCGGCTAACGAATGAAGGGACCGAGTTACAAGTACAAACTGCCTTCTAAGAGGGCGGATGAGCAGCGGTAGATATAGGGCGCTCTAAAACTGCCCCAAAAGCGGAGAAATTTCTTCAGGATGTGAACATTTTATAACACAGAAGGCGACGGTAAACCATCCTATTAAAGATCATAGTATAATTTATCGCATTACACTTTAACGTTGGCTTTTTCCGTTAAATTTCCCGGAGTTAAAATAGCATCTCTTACGAATCTCCGGCAGAAGCGACAAACGAAGACAAAGGACCGATGACTTGAATCAGTTAATAGTTGAGGTGAGGCTTACAGACACTACAAGCGGACGAAGAAGAGACATCTCGATTCCCCCCCGAGGGGAGAAGATCCCACCTCGTAGCGTGTCCGGTCGCTACACCACCCCCTCCTTTCCTAGCCAGTAGTGGCTTTAACGGAGGACATCTCGCCCTCAAACTGATTGTGCCACACAGCTTTCAGTCCAGGCCCCGCAGAGATGCCACCGATGCAGATGCCCCTAGGGACATCTACATCGGTAAAGTTCACCCCGAGATAGATTTACGTGTTTATGCCTTCAGAATGAAGACGACGGACACCTGCAGCTACCACGTCGCCCTCAAGAACTAAGCTAGGAAACCTAACCGCGGAAAGAAGACCCCGCGCCTAGATCCTACTATAAAGAGCCACTTTCTGAATGTCTCAGATCCGCACTAACAACCTCATTATAAACTTCCCACTAAAGTTTGTACATCGAAATTTAGACCTACTTCCCTTAAGAACCCCGCTTAATACTCTAATGAGTTTCAATCTGACTCCGTTCCGGTCTGCCCGGGAGAGGAGAATAAACGCCTACTCCCGTACAGCGCCATCGCGGAGTCCCGCGTGACATTCACCATCTTTCACGAAGAAGAGACAGCACGGCGTAAGGGGGGCCTGCAGTCGAAGTCAGAACACCGACTTGCTGATGACGTTGTACTGTGTTTTTTTATAGACAGATGGCAGCCGTCTAGATTTATTCCTATCGGCGATTCTTCTACGATCTGCAGCGTGAACGTTAAATACATTGCGAATTACAAAAGGATACCGTACCTGAAAATAAATATAGGTCGTGTGACCAAAAGAAACTTGGTTTGAAAACGGCTAAAGTCGCATTAATACGTCATGCGGCATTTATCGTCTCAATTTTAATATTAAATTTCCTGAAAAATAAAAAAGGACTAGCAAAAATTAAAAGTCGATTAAGGGTTAAACTTATAATATCCGACACGAGAGGCCACCCTCAACAATTTTTATTATTATTTTTTAAATAACGAATTTCAAATTCCGCTACACTCGCCTGTCGTCCTTAAAATATTTCACTCAAAACCACGGTAGATAAAAATTCAATGTCAAACTGTAAACACAATCCCGGCAAAAAGATCACGCTTTACTATATTACTTAACCGTACTTTGTTTTATATATAGAAGTAAATCGCTTCATTCAAATAATTCTGTAATTAATAGAATCGATTGTAAAATTTTAACTACTTGTATCTGAGAAATAGTTTTTACTGCAGTAAAAGTAGAATAGTTGTTATCAATAATACAGATCAGACGAAAAATAACGCAGGCTATTTAAATAATTTAATAAGGTTATTTTATAATACATATATAAAATATATATATATATATATATATATATATATCGTCGACGTATTTGACGATGAATCACAAATAAAATACTCTCCAGGTATTTGGCTTAAAAGATCGAATACAGATTTATGATTTGTTTTTAGAAGAGGTATACGTGTTTCTTATAATATCCGTTTCTAATTTCACTCGGCGAGTCCGGAATTAGAATTTAGAAACGGAGGGTACACTCATGCCGATACTGTGTAATTAAAACATTCGCCTCATACCCTCACACGTATTCACAAACACGTGTGTATATGTATAGCTTATCTGCGCCGGCAGAACCACGTGCTTCCTGTTTCCATTTCGCTTTAGAACTGCTATCGCATTTCTTGAAGCTACTTTAGAACTATACCAGGATGCAAACCGTCCGACAAGAGCAAAAACAAACGATTGCAGCTGTGTCGCATTCGCAGCGGATAAAATATCGTACAGGAAATAAAGGAGGATGTGTACAAAATAATAGTGTGGGAGTAAATACGAGACAAGCAGCCGGTGCAGTGTAGGCTGAAACACCGCCTATAAACAACGGTTCGTGCAATGACGTCTTTCGGTAATGGTATAAAAAAAACTGGCAACAATAAATGGATTATTATGAAACATTTACGTCGACTACGATTACTTCTTTCAAGGTGTATGTTAGAATAGAATAAATAATATTTCCTAAGTACAGACTAAAATGAACAAAGTTGCATAATACATATATTTTTATCAATTTTATTTTATATATATATATATATATATATATCCATTTTTTATACATTTTTAATTTATAACATAAGCTAGAAACTTGTGTAAACAGGAATATCTTATGAAATATGTGTAGTGGATGAAAAATGTTAATCCTGCCTGGTATTCGAACCCAGAACCTTCTGGATGAAATATAAAGATACCATCACCCCCCCCGCAGAAGAGTTTGTGTGTGTGTGTGTGTGTGAGTGTGTGTGTGTGTGTGTGTGTGTGTGTGTGTGTGTGTGTGTGTGTGTGTGTGTGTGCGCGCGCGCATATGTGTGTTGTACCCAGCACATGTATTGGCTTCTCTACTAATTGACTCCAGTCAACCGACTGACCCAATAATTTAATCCTTACAATAATGTACGATCGTTAGCATTCTTTATAAAAAAAAAAAATTAATCTAAAGGTTAAATTAATAATATATTAATACTAATATAATATAATATAATAATTACTAATCTTCTGTATTTAAAAAAAAAAGTTAATTACTGCGTACACGTAGCACAAACACTGTATCACATTTCCATATTAAAAATTGCAATAAGCGGTAGAAAAATATGCTACCAGAAGGTTCCAGCAGCAACGTTATGTTGTGCCTGAAAAATAAAATTTAAATATTGTAAAAATAAGAATTTTTCAACCGTTTACGGGATCTAAACGGGAAAGGCATTTCTATGTTAGATAGGGATCACTAGAATACGTATTAGCTATAAGAAAATGAGATTATGAACTGCGAGGAGATTTGTAAATTTATTCGAAGTGCTAATCAGAAAATCTATAACAAAAGAACGACCAAAGTCTGTAGAAGCAGACGCAGAAAGAGGAGTATAACGTACAAATTTAATATTTTTGATGCTTTTTAATCGAACAGAAGCCTAATGATGTCCTGTAACCTAAAATACTAGAAATACTAAGACCGAGAGAGTGAAGCGATCCGACGGCAAAACAAGGACAATGCATTTTTATAAACGGCAATTTACTAAAATCAGTAGAATTAAATTGCGATATTTTTTTCTTATTTAAGATTAAACTGCTGCCGATTACAAAAAGATTCGAATAATGACTGCAGACAATTTTTGGCTGTAAAAGAAATAATTCGAAACGATGTAGGCATGTTATACGTTACATCCAGCCTAAAAACTGGCACACAATAAAAAGTGACCGACCTGTCGCTTTAGCAAACCATTCGGTCAATAACTAATTATAACATATTATTATATACAAACAATCGTTTTTAGGATTAGTATATATTACGTCTTCATAAGACGATAAACAATTAATAAACGGAATAGAATCGCATTTTAATATAAAAATATTACATTCAAAATCAGGAAATAATTTCATTTCTGTTTTCTTTAACAAGCTGACACGAGACGGTTGTAATTCTGAAGGTAACACTTTGTTGCCGTTTTCAGGAACGACCGATGTTTCGTTCCACGTCACGTAAACTATTCGTTACTAAGTACCTAATAGGAATGGACTTAAAATTAGTTGAAAATTACTGAAAAAAAATATACTACGATCTAAAATAACAATTCATAAATGAAACAATCTACATAAAAATCGGTGGAATAATTAATTAATTAGACGAGACTGTGCACAATTGAGAAGTCAAATCTGTTTGCTTGAATTCTCTAAATGCACGTGTAATAAAAGAATTTTACTTGAAAAAAGGTATATTAAAGTAAAGAATAACTGTATTTTCATCTTTTTTTGCAGATGTAGATATAAACTTTTTACTCTAAAAAGAGACCTCACCTCAAACCTAATGCGCTTGTTAAGCTCTTTAAAAACACATCTGACGAAAGTTTACGTAGATTTTCTAGAGTAAAACGTACAAACGTTTAAATATTCTCGGTTAACATTTTTGAACAAAGAGCCTGGAATGACACGCTTTAAATCTCAGAAGAAAATTCTAATAGTTTTATATATTTTTCGTTCAGAACGCATTAAAAAAATTAAGTACAAAAAATCCCTTTAAATTGAAATTTATATCGTTATGATTTCTAGTAAATTGATATACAAAAAAGGATGTCTGAAAATTACATTTAAAATTTATTTAGAGTTAACGAATAGATACCTCGAGAATGAACTTAATACTTTTTAAATATTTAAAAATCAAGAGTTCCGAACCGTTAAAGCCAAGCATAATATTTATCTAAAATCCGCGAAATTAAACATATACTTATTAAAAATAAGAAATTTTTTATTTTCTCGAAAGAAAATAACGCGTAAACTACACACAGTGATGTCTTACAAACGGTAAAACGATTTGTTAAAACGTTTTTATCATCGTATACCCGTTCCAAATGATTATACCCATAAATACACAGGAAATTACGCAAGAAAATAAACGGCCCGTATCAAAATGATGTATTACAGTAGGCATCGGGAAGAAGATAAAAATTACTTACCAGGCTTAAGAAGACACATTCAGTAATATATTATTTCCACTTAAAATGTAAAAAAAAAAAAAAATCAACTTAGAATCCGTTACAATTCATTATTATAATTTTCTCATTCGAGTAAAAAAAAAACTCATTAGATGTTATGAAAGCGAACGAACAAAACGACAGAAATACCGTAATTCCATATTAGCCAGTGGCAACGCCTACTGTCGTGGATTTCACGTCCTCGGCGATCCTTGCAATCATTATAACTTACCTGCTATTTAATACCTGCAGTAATATAAACTACTTTATAGGCTGATGCTAAATTTAATGCGTTTTTTCCCTATTGTATCTATTTAAATTACAGTAATACGTTTGTATATGTGAAATAAGGTCGCTGTGGTAGTAATTCTATACAATTCAACAAATATAATTAATATTATATACATCCGTAATTCTTATTTTTTTTATAATCTACGGTATTATTACAAAAATTGTATGTGCGTTTACGCATTAACGGTTTTCAAAGTTTTTTTTACGGAGAAGACATTGTATTTTATGTTTTTTCCTATCACGACTCAAAAAAACAGATTAATTCTACCAAAGTTTTTCTGTTTATATTAACCGGGTGGCTAGTTATTCCGACGGCACAAAAAAGTGCGTATATGTAAATTACAAGTATATAAACAGAAATTTCGCGACACAGTTGTAGGCGACCCGACGTAAATCTAACGCACCAGAAACGGCATAGTCATTCGCAAAAATGTCAAGCTTCATGTTACTCGTATCAAGGAATCCCTTATCAGAGTAATCAGGAAAAAATGTTTTTCCATCGGTGTCTTACCGAATATATTATTTTCGCATATCTGAATATCAAAACATCGAAATGCACGTGTATTCACCACAACAGAATGCATTCTACGACTAGCACGATGGAACTTACACGTTTCTTTTTATATTTTCTTAATGAAAATTAAAGAAGAAAAAAATCGTCAAAAACGGTCATCGCATTGAACTTGAAAGAAAGAAGTCTTACTTTTATTAAAGCGATCCGAAGGAAATTTTTTACCAGTCGGTCAAAAAATTACAGTGAAAAAACATCGGTCTTCTTATACACAAGAAACATTAAGTAGTTAGCGATCGGAGAAAATCAAAGGAGCCGACTTTCAAAATAAGTGCAAATCTAGTTCGATCAGATTCCACTGCAATTTTTTTATAAAAGCTGGTTTTCATTTTAGTAAAGACCGAATCACCTTTCGAGCTGTTAACTGCAACCGTAAATGAATTAAAACGACCGACAATTATAGTAATTTATTTAATTATTTACAAGGGGGACTGAAAATAAAATCGGAATAGTCGAAATCGAGTTACAATCTATCTTAAATTTTAATTATCGGGAGCAAACGAATGTGTGATGCGCAATATAAGAGCTTTCTCTTAACCTGTTCCAAAACCAAAACTTCATCAACCTAAGTGTCTCTTTTAAAGCCAAGAAATCCAGTGCGCTGAAGAAACCCGTGGTCAGTCCCGACGGGGAATCGGACTGTTAAGCAAAATCGTTTGAACGACTCAAATAGACTTATACTCAAACCGACATGCTCATTTTTTTTTTAAATATCTTACGAATTAAAATTGGATATCGTAAGACGAGAAACCGGAATAATCGTCCTTAATAAAACTAACGAACCCGAAACAGCGGACCTAAAAAAGAAAATTTACTTCTACGGAAATTTGATTCGGAAAGGCTCTACATAAGAATCTTTCCTAGAAAAGGAACAGTTTAGAAGGGATTGAAAATAAATATGAAAATTTAAAATCGTAATAGAAAGGCTCAAGCAGGAACGGAAAGAAAAACCGTGAAGGAAATAATAAAGTATATCGCATAAGGGGAGGTAGAGGAAGAGAAAGAAAGGTACAGAATAGAGAAGGATCATTTCTTTTTTAAGACAAAGAACCGAAAACGTTATTTCGCCTGAGAGACCTAAACGATAGGACAGTAGGAAGCAAGTTCCTTTAAACCATTACAACTATTATTTATAAAATTTAGAGAAAAATTTAATAAAAATACATAAATTCCAAAACTAACCGTTCAAAATATAGTACGTGAAAATAAGTCTAAATACACAAACGGTAATAAAGCAAATACATTCATTTATTCGACGATATCATCCGCGCACTTCATTGCAAATAAAATACACGGGAGATACGGAACAACCCCGATAACGGGAGAACTTAAAAATGACATGAAAATCCATCTGCGTCCACAAATAAATTTCTACAGTATATAATCGTAGAAGATAAAGGAATTAAAGAGAAAAACAGATTACAATCGTTAACGTTCCCCGAAAAGATGAAAATTTTCTAATAGAAAATTAACTAAAATTCAGAAAACTCCAGAGAAAAGTCCGTCACTTAGGGTGGTAATCCGTAAGGCATTTCTAAATCTGTGTGTTAAATTAAACCCGCAACGCGATGCCGTGTAATGTACAATACGAAGAAGAATGTGACTTACACTAAGTAATTATCAAAGAACATACTGGAATATCACCGGAAGAAATCAAGAATCTGTGCGTTAATCCAGCGCCACCGTGCGCAGATAAGAACAACTTCTTTGAGGAGACCGTCTTCGCCGGTTTTTCTAGGTAAAGACTTGTTACGACTATTCGCAGCTTATCGTCGACAACTCCACTCGTTCTCCCAAACTCTTCTCGACCGAAGTTCGACGAACGGCTTACGCTCAGAACGAATAACATAAAATCGGCTGAAAATAAAATTCCTTAGCGGCTGCGTCAACGCCGTTCTTTTCCTTCAACTCCGATCCGATTAGAAACGCACAAAGACTGTACTGCTGCTACCAAAAAGAGAAAAAGACTCTTCAAGTCCGCTATCGTCGGACGCAAAGCGAATACGTCAACCGGTGTTTGGGAAGCGCTTATTGAATCGCAACGCGACAAAATAAAACGGAAACATCGGTTATATGATGAAGGTAGTTCGTACGGCATACAATTCAGCACAAAAAATGATACGCCGATCGATGCGTACACCAAACGTACAAAATACGACCGAAATAGCATATAAACCCGATGGCATCACCCTCTTTAGAGTCATTAGTGTGAATTATTACATCCGGGTTCACGCGGGAAAGAAAACTGCAAACACCTGTTGAGTCGTGCAATTTTTAGGCGACCTCGTTGCTGCTACGACAGAGAAAGCAAGAAACACGGAAAGAACAAGAACTTTATTTATTCTCTACTAATTTTTACTTTTCGTTCTTATTTAGACAAAATAATGAAAATTGAGAAACGACTTAACAAAATAAACAAAAATAATTACAAATAAATTTTCACACACAGACGAGGCCAACTTTGATTATAACGACTTACCGAAGCGATTACAACAAAGGAGAACATATATAAATGAACATATTACATAAAGTAAGAAAGTAAAACGTAAAAGTAAAAATATCATAAAGTAAAAAGCGATAACTAAAAATAAAATTATTATTATTTTTATTGAAATAATTATAGCTGCAATTATTTTCCTTTGAAACAAAACTGTACACGATTAGGTTATTAATTACATTCCTAAATAAAATTTATATTTAATTAAAATATAACCATAAAAACTTAAGAAATCGAATAATTAATCCGAATACTTAGAACACACACACACACACACACACACACACACACACACACACACACACACACACACACACACACACAGAGAGAGAGAGAGAGAGAGAGAGAGAGAGAGAGCGAGAGAGCGAGAGAGAGAGAGAGAGAGCGAGAGAGAGAGCGAGAGAGAGTGAGAGAGTAAGAGAGCAGAATAAAATATTCCTAAAATAAATGTGGATTTAAAAACATAGTAATAAATACAAGTAAAGGTCAAATTTAAGAAGAATAAAAATAACACTACTGCCTTATTATTATAATAATCATTATTATATGCAAATGAATAGAAGTACTTATACGAAATACCAAGAAATTTAATAAAAAAACTCGCATTTATATTCTTGAAAAGTCGACAAATAAATAAAAATAGACATTTATAGATCTTCCGTATGTCGTATGTATTATTTTATAAGAATTAATTTTTCTAATAAAAAATCCTTTGTAACAATTAATTAAGGTAATAATGTAATTCAAAATTCAATTTCATAATCTAATTTAACTAAAATAAATCTAGTAACAATTTTCGTTATTTGAATGACCGCACTCCGTAATGTTCCAAAGGACGAGTGAAATTGTCATAGGAATGTCCTTCCTGAGAGTACCAGATATGATGTCGCAACACACGGCACTGTATAGCGTCATTCATGTACAATTGTGGTCTGTTAGCGGTATTATAATTTCCATTAACCTCTATTAAAATACAGACGGTTATTACAAAGCGGTTTGAAAATAAGGCTGACGACAAATAAAATCGAATTATAAAATATTTTGAAAAAGCACTCTTTCGCTTGTTGGAATCGACGTAATCTTAGTTCTTCGGTTAAAATTACCCGTAGAGAAAAAAATAATGCGGTAATGGTAATGTATTAGCAGACTTTTAAAGAAATCGGTGATCAATTTATCCCGCATTTCTATGTCTGTTCTGTTCTCTTCACCAGACGAGATTTCGGTGATTTCCGTCGTCTTCTAGATGGCTAAATTGGAAGATATTGTTAGTCAAAAAATTGCAACGTCTACGAAGACGATTTCATGATCTTTTTTCATTTTCGTCATCATTATTTCTTGTACGGACGGTTTATTGTAATAATAATATTCACTCAAATATCGATCTAGTATGTTAAAAATATTTTCGTGCAAAAATGAAAAAGAAAGTAAGGGATGAAAATAATACAAATTTCCACATTCCAGACGGTCTTAAGGTACGCTCTGTAACACATTTACGTCCGTTTCATCGCATCGCTTTATATCAAAGAGGTAGATTGGTTTCTTGTCTTTGCGTATCTTGCAAACAACTTTTCTCGTGAATATAATTTGCCGTAGTTTTATTCGTACTTTAAATAAAAATACATTTTTTCAATAAAGTAAAAAAGTGATGTTCTCGATTCTTTTTCAATTTTAACTTTTGACACCGAATTAAGGACTAATAATTGTTTGAAAGCCGTTTCGAAAAGCTTTGTTATCCATTCCAAACGTCAAAATTTACAGAACCAAAAAAATTATTATTTTTACTTAAGCGGGTAGATTTTTGGGAAGTCGGTTTTATTATTTTTTTAAAACTAAATTTATAATTTTATTTATCGTACCATCAGCAGGGCACGATAAAGAACGCTCAAGGCGTCGGTATTTATCTCAATAGCATCCTCGGGAGAACCGGCCGATGAGGCTCCCAAGAGAGCGGCAACGAAAGGTCTCCGATTAGAATTATTAACATATGAGAGCGACTTAATGAAGACCTTTTATCCCAAACGACAGAAGAGACCAAGTCATCCTAACTCGGCCGAGGATTGGACACGCTAACCCGCGCCAATCTATTTGACTTTCCTCAGCAGAACCGAGGCGTGCAATAAAAAAACGGTCCGTAAACTATTTACTCGTAGACTGGTCGATCGGAAGAAATACATCAAAAGACTGTTGCGGTTTCTCTGTGATAGTGCGGTGAAGAACTTAATTTAGCCGATTTTGCTTACAAGAGATCCCTCACGGAATTCTACGTACGCAATGAAAATAGTCTAGCGGTGATGTTCCGACATTTGTTACCCGCTTGTTATTAAACGGTTCGAACGGTCGAACTGAGAATGTACAAGACTACACTTCATTTACACCCGTACATATCATCCTCATTCATCCTCTGAAGTAATATTTAAACTGTATTTACCGGAGGCTAAACAGGAAAAAGAAAGAATACTATTCTCGTTGATACTACTATAAACAAACTATGTAAAAAGTGTCTTATTTAATTAATATTTTGACAAATCACTTGAGGTGGATTGTTAAATCTTCTTATAATAAAACGATATTTTGGAAATTACAACGAAAAAAATTTAAAATAATTATAAATAGTATAATAACCGATGGAAATTTTGATAATTTAGAAAATAAAATAGTCTTTATAAAATAGTTAAATTGATTTAACCGTTTTCATTTGAATATTAATTTTAAAATTTAATAAATTTTGAAATTTTACGAACCGAATATTATTTTCACGAATTAACTAACAGACTCTTCTCTTACTGAAACCTACGTTTTACCGTGCGATCAGTAGAATTAGAAACGGAGAACTTTTAAATTATAAATAATTTCAGAAATATTGAAACTATTATAGACAAGAGAATCCAGTTGTAATCTTTTTCTCATTTTTCTAAACAAATATTTCACTTATTCTTTCAATACATATAACTAACATAGTTTAACGATCGATAAAATCGTTTGCTTTTTAGTAATCGATGATTTTGTTATCTACTTGTTTTATTTATAAAATATAAACTACGTTTTTTGCGCGTTTCTCGACGTTTCACGACCCGGGTACCGCACAAACAAAAATAAGTGGACGGTTAATATTCGTACATACAGGTACAAACTTTTTTTTGGGATGACGGGCATAGACTGCTGCGATCAATTTGCCCTATGAGAATGGAAATTTGTAGCGTGTGAAAAATAAAATCTCTCGGTATAATGTTGCTCTCGTATAAATCGACAATATTAACTAATATTTTAACCGAATCTTTGATACAACTCGCCGGTTATATGTACGTTCAAACAATCTGAATGATCTTCCGACACGATTCACGACTTAAGAGACGTGAAGTTAAATATAATCAGATATAATTTATCATAGATATATGTTGCTCGCACGCATTATATAAACAGACAACTTCGGTGTTTTGATGATACGATGAATCGATCCTAAAAGATTCGAGGTCGGCAACGAAGACGATGTCGTACGACTGACGAATGAAAAACGAGGCAAACGATCGCGAAATCCTTTCATCAGATGATAAAATGCAGAATTTTCACGGAAAACACGCTTTTGAATAATTAACATCCGTATCGATCCGGTACCCTCATTCTACATTTTCTACACTACGTACGAGATCGTACATTCAAGTAAAAAAAATTAATAAACCTTGTTATGAAACTCCGCTTACGAGTTGAGGTTTGTTAAACTACGTATGTCATAAAACGATAAGTATCGATTCCGTTTTTGAAAGAGGGAGTGTGAATATACATACAACCTTAGAACCTTCTAACGGGCAGACGTATAACGCACCCAAACGTCTTTAACCCTATCGTTTTATCATTTAAATAACGGTAAAAAAGGTATTTGATTTATCTTATTACTAATTAACGGAACACATACGCCACAGCCTTCAGAAAGTTCATTAATGCTTAATTAATATTCAAAAACACCTTAATTCTTACTGTACATATACACGGATATTATATTACGCTATTCATAACTTCACACAGATTCAGTCTTGACTGTTCAAATATGAATACGGAAAAGAATCGACTCGATAGAACAACGAAAACGTAAAATCTAATCCGTTTCCGCTGTTCTCAGAGATCGTATTCCAAACAAGACGAAGAAATTTCTCAACTTCTCTTTTTCTTTTACTTAATTACGGATATCTTTCAAATTAGCTAAAAACGTTCCGTTATTTACGTCCTCGTTAAATTAAAGCGTCTGAATTAATAACGTAGTTCAAGAAATACATCTACGGCGAAGATAACTTTAACTTTTTTATTTTTAACAATTTAAGTTCTGGATTCTTTGCGCTAGAAGAATGGCATCTTTTACGCGTATTTTAAACAATATGAGAAGACATTTCCTACGAAAAGACGATCTTGATATTGGAAATTATGAGCGTTAAACTTAAACTTCGCACATAAATTGAGAAAATAACAGGCTTTAAAAAAACTCTGTACAAAATTTTTTTTATGAACTTTAGGTCCTAAATTCCGTCTTTCACAGCACGGCCAATTTTTTAATACGACACCGGTTCTTAGTAGAAAAATTAATAAAAAGAGATATTTTTATTAACTTTAGGCTTTTAAGAATTAAAAACCGATCCGTATGATCATTCACGCACGGATAGCAGCTAACGTCGTCAGTTCGATATTTAATGCGAACAGTCGCTAGGTAACAATAGTTTTGGAATAATAGTTGGCGTTTCTCATTAAAGTCGATCGAAAAATTTTTAATACCCGATAAAAAAATGGATCTTACCGATCGATTTAAGGAAACTCAAGAAGCTTAATAATCCTAAAGCGATAATCAGATCGCGGGGGGAAAAAAGAAGACCCGTACAGTTACAGGTAGTATAAATTACCTTTGGGCTCTTGTTATTCCCTCGTTCCCAGACAAACAAACTATCAAAAATGCCCGTATTTCCCTTTTAATACTTCATTTAATTCGAGTTTATCGCGGTAATGCGCGTATAGATAAACCGAAAAGCTAAGAATATCGATTAGACATTTTATAAGGGAGCCTGCATTATTAAAAACCGATTAAAGTAGAGAGTAAAATCAAAGTATTACGAGCATACCTTGGATACAAGTCGGTACGTCTAATTAATTACAATTACTGCTACAAAAAGATTAAAAAAACTGTCAATACGATTTTTCAATCGTTTTTCCCCTGGAGATAACGGAGGATAACTAGATTTTTAATTTTAATAACAATTTTACAAAAACGTAATCGGCCTCTACCAATGTACTCGCAGTAGAAAAAAAGTTATAATAACACACGCAAACCGAATTAAGATACAAATTAAAAAAAAGATAAGGACTTACAATAATTTACAGCACCGAAAATCTTCATTTTTTTAATTTTTACGGATATATATTTATATATTTCAAATACAATATATTTAGAAAACTATTTTTACTTTGGAAAAAAAATATTTCAAAATTTTTCAGAAAACAATTTTCTGATAATCTGTGCCCGTCATTGTACTGTCCGAATCAAACGACCGAATTACACGCAAACAATAAGATATGAATTACGGGTAATAAATACTACGTTACGTAAAAATCTGAATAGTATAAAATCATATCGTATCGTCCAACAATGAAGTCTATAAAGTACTGCAAGTAAGGCGCTAACTGGAACTAAAGTATTTTACTACGATGATAAATGGACAAGGAGAGTAGACAACTACAAGGGGAACGTGGGTTGAGTTTGTCATCGACCCACGTTCAATTAGAATGTACTCGTGTATATATTAACGTGAAATAAATAACATCTTCGTATGTCGTAAACCGGGTTGAGAATATTTACAACTTTTCTATATTTTTCTATTTTTTATTTTTGTTTTAAGAAACGTTCGATAAAGAAAAACCTGAACCGATTTAAATAAAATTTTGCGGGGCATCAATCGACGAGAAGCAAAAACAAGATTACAACTTTTAAATATAACTCGCATTCGGCCGAGATAAGTTTTAAAAACAGCATCTCTCTCAAAATGTTTCAGTAGTTTTAAACATACGATCGAGGTTTTGTAGTTTTATTGAATATTCTTACAGATATAATTAATATTTATCACGGGTTTGAAACCGCAGTTTGTGTTCTTCGGTCGGCGGTTGGGTTTCAATTAACTACACATCAGGACGGTCGACCTGAGACTGTACAAGACTACAATTTATTTACATTCATACGTATCATTCTTATCATCCTCATAAGTAATACCTTACGGCGGTTCACGCCCTGCAAAACAAAGTATGAAAATGCATAAGCGATGTGAAAATAACACAAAAGCTTAAAACTTCATGATTTTGGATCTGGACTGATTTTACTTTCAAGGAATTCTTAAAAAGTATTATTCGAAAAATACTTAATCCCTTATGGAGTTTTTTTTTTTTTTAATTAGTATTTTAACGTTTATTAGATCTCAAGCTAGAAGGTATAAATAATATTAAGTTTGATGACAATGATAAACCGATGACAAGAAGAAACAAAGATACTCAAGAAGAACCCGAAATTATTTTCAATAATTTTTTCCCTGTTACATATATATTATTTTTCGTTTTGCATTAAAAATTAAATTTTCAAAGTTATTAATTTACGACAGAATTTTCGTTTCCGATACCCTCAATATTTCGCGGTCAGAAACGCACTGACTTTCGTAGTACAACGCAGTACATACGTTCGATTAATTAGATACAAAGAATCAAGTATACTTACTCGCCACTGCGACTCCACGCTGAAGTCAACATAATCTTTCTTCGACCTAAATTGAACGTAACTCAAGAAAAACTGAAACGATCGTTATCGTATTTTCACATTCACAACTTCAGATACGCTACTACAGCAGTTTTGGAGCTACAAATTTTATACATAGGCCTATAAGTATATAAGCGATTACTCTAAGCGATAACAGTTATTTTCTTTATAATTAGGCGTTAAATTAATCTAATTACCGCAGTTATTTTAGTTACGGCATTTAAAAATGTATAAAGACGGTGACAAAATATGGCCTATTTCAAAACGATCCAAAAGCGACAAACGAAAACAACCGACCCCGATTTATTCTTATAAGTAATCGGTAAATAACTGGAAAAATTATTAAAAAGCTTTTATCCAAAAACCTTTTAAAAGTTTAGCGAATAAAATGTTAATTTTATTTAATAAATAAAGCTGAAAAACAAAGCTCAAAAATACAAAAAAAAAATCGCTTGGAAAAAAATTCTAGAGCTACAAAAATGTTTAAGTTTAAAAATATAAATTTAGTATTACTTATAGGTAAATTTCTTTGATTGCATTCATTATAATGCAAAGCGTAGACGACTTTTCCTACTACTGATAAAACATTTCACACAGTAATTCCTAAGATTTTTTTTTTACGTACTAATTAACACGTATAATGCGACTTCGTCATAAATATGTTACGGTATTATTAAATTATCAAGAAAGTATCGTATAACAATAATGCGCATTATGTATCGCATAAATAACGACACCTAACTTGCCTACTACCTCACAAAAGACTAACGAGTAATAAGTTTGGCGACTCGTCTATTACGAAGTAAAGCCGATCGATACGGAAACGGCGGTATCGATTAAATCGACAACCGATACGATTACGTAAAGCATAGATTAAACTTTGTAAGCTTTGTTAAGCGCGCGGCTGATGATAGCAACGAAAAGAAAAAAAAGAGCTTCGAGCTGATCACCGCATAAATAGTCACGCGAGCGCAGTTATGACTTTATTAAGGATCTTTTAAGTCGAATAATTAAACCGTAGTCCGGTTTAACTAAAAAAAAATAAGCAGGCTTACTCTAATTAGCTATTATATATTTGAATCTACGCAAACCCAAAAAATCTATTTCTACGTAGTACATCGTACAAATCGCATTTTATAAGCGCATTAATGTAAACATATTTAAAACGCTTCAAAAGAGGAGCGGCGGCTTCTCGATTCAAACGATATGTACATATAGACTTAACCGAATGAACTTTATTTACTTCGTAAAGAAGTTCTTTTGGGAGTCTAATTGTAAGGTTTTCAAAATAATTTAACTGGAAATTCTTCAAGCGAGACGATTTGAAAATATTTTAACTTTTTTTGCCGTCAACGCCTAGTATGAACTGCTGAAGCGTAAAAATATAATTTTATTCTGATATTCAATATATTTTTGTACAAAATTTTAAAAAATTAGCTGGAAAACTTAAGAGTAAAAAATAATACATTTTCACGCGCTCAAGACCGGCTTATTAGATCAAGCTCAGTAAGGGATCTTTTTCACGTCCTTCTCTGCTTTTCTTTACTTACTTTCGCCGTTGCGTTTGTAAGAACTTTCTTTTTTCAAAAAGGGTTAACTTTTTGTCGGCCCAACCGTAGTAGATAAAAGCCACAATAAAAATATGCAGATAGTTATTTATTTTTTTTTTTTTTTACTTCCTTGTACGAATTATTGTGATCGCAAAAAAATTTCGGTTTTCAGATTTCAACGGAAATATTCATTTTAACCATCCGTGAATCCATTTTGACAATTTTCGGTGTGACGTCTGTACGTATCTCGTAATTCAAAAACGATTAGCCGTAGGATGTTGAAATTTTGGATTTAGGACTGCTATCATCTAGTTGTGCACCTCCGCTTTTGATTGCGATCGGCTTCACCAAAAACGTTCAAAAAAAGCTGAAAATCAAAAATCTTTTGATTTTGGACTTTTTCTTCGACCGCAGTAATAACCCCTCGTTGAAAGCTTTACAACAATATATGTTAAGTGGTACTTATTTTCATCGGTTCCAGAGTTATAGCCAAATAAAATTTTAATTAATGAAATTTTTGGATCTTACAAGGGGAAGGGCGCATCGGTTCGAATCCGACATTAATTTAAATATATCGGTTTATTAATTATTATTAACCTCTGATATAACAATAAAAAAAATTGAAAAAATACCAGAAGTTATTAACGAAATAAAACGCGTATATGTAATTTAATAGGCGTACAAGGAAGTCATGCGGTGTACACATAACAGATTTGACGTCTAAATGATTGTTCTATAAAGTCGCATGCATTAAGTGCAAAATAATAAGTGCCGCATATAATCAGAAATTATTCTGTTAATATAATTATTCAATATTTACCGTATCGTACGTATTATATTATATTACAGTACAATATAATATTGCGCTTACAATATTAATATTTACACGCTTTTCATCATTAGCGATAGAAGTTAATCTTAATACTGTTAAAAAAAAATTTACGCTTTGTTACAAAAAAGCCTACGCGATACCGAAGACGAGTACTAGGTCAAGAAATAAAAGGGTACAGCCGAGATCCTTCTCCTATTAAAAGTATATTCACTATACCGACACACTATTATGCTAGAATAATTGATACATCCAACCACTGTATTTTTATCAGAAACAAATATCGACTTTGTGAAAAGAAAATAAAGTATTCCGCACAAAAAATTAAAAAAATAATTTAATAATAAGAAATCGTTTTATACATCGGTTCATATATTCTGTTAATTTTCCTTAATAAGAAATCACACGTTTTCCTTACGCTGACGTAGAGTTCATCAACGTGAGACGGCATCGTAGAGAGATCCGTATAGCCTTAGCTGATATTTGACGCAGGTGTGTTTTTTTCTAACGTATAAGAAACATATAATATAATGTTTTATCCTTATATGTTTCTTAATAAAATCTTTTCTTGATATTTTTCATTATACAGAATGTCTAAACGTCTTTTTTCTAAAATCACTCAGGACTGAAAGACATCGTTAAAACTTCATTTCTCATCGGATACAAAAAAAAATCTATAAATAAATAAATTTCATGCTCTCCTTGAAACACACGCTATGTTTTGTGTTCGGCAACAGATTAAAATACAAGACAATTTCCTACGAACGTAACTTGAATTGCACGTTCGTAACGTTATGAGGTTTATATAAACGCTACTATACTCGGGAGAAAGTTAACGATAATACTCTATTTTCTTTCTTTATTGTTCGAGATATTTAGTATTTACATAACGTAAAATACATCTTAAAAAATTATCTCGCATTTTTCCTCCGCAATAGTTTTCCGTAAGCGAGTGATAAATTTATATTCTTAAAATACAAATTTTTGCGGCTAGGAATTTAATATACTTTGAGATTTTTCATTATATTTTCAAAAACCTGCTCGACATACATAACTATGTATAACGGTGGATAACAATCTATCTAATCGACAGTTTACATGCATTAAACCTTCTAGTTTTCTATCGTATCAAAAAGGAAAATTATTTTTAAAATATTATTACGACGGACACAAATTTTCCCAAAAATGTAGACATTTATTTAGACGCTTGAAAATTTTTTATTTTTTAAAATCAAAAATTACTTAAAAGAAGTAAGTTTCAATCACGTTACACGTAGTCCAAACTTTAGGTCAAGAAAAAAAATCGTATTATACGAATTAATGGAAATAGACAAAAACAACAGCAAGGAGATTAACTTTTTCATTAAAAGCATTTATTGTTTCGAAATTTCAAGCGTCTGTTGCGTTTTAAACTAGACTGTCAGAGTGGATTAGTGGGAAACACAACACGACAGTTGTGTCCTCAATTTCTCACTTAATTAATTAATTATATTGAATATTATCTCGGATCTCTCTCGGTTTATGAAATTTGAACTTTTCTTTTTTTACAGTTTAATCGTCTAAATTGTACGACAAGTACGAGTAAAATACCGGTATGAATACACTACTTGCAATACTGTTAACGCTTTTACCTAACCGAATGATGCAGCATCTCGATCCCAAAACGAACCGATCGATTTTCTCGGAAAGAAGATATTCTGACCGTTCTAAATTATGAATTACACAATATCGATGCCGAGAGCGTATAGCACTGAAGATGTACTTTTCTACCGTAGTAAAAATTTATCAAAAAATGATTAACAGTCGTCGAATTAAAATTGAACAACCGTTCGTTAATTTTTACTTTCCCAAAATTTCCGAACGACGAGAGTTTAATTTTTTAAACCTTTTTTTTTTTCATTTCTTTAAGTGAAAAAGGTGACTTTTACAGACTTTTCGAAGAAAAGTACAATATTACTTTCGGCCGCACGGTGACAGTAGGGGGATGAAAATGAATTTTCTTTAGTTTTGAGGTACGTTTTTTTTTTGTTTTTTTTTGTCTTCAGTCATTTGACTAGTTTGATGCAGCTCTCCAAGATTCCCTATCTAGTGCTAGTCGTTTCATTTCAGTATACCCTCTACATCCTACATCCCTAACAATTTGTTTTACATATTCCAAACGTGGCCTGCCTACACAATTTTTCCCTTCTACCTGTCCTTCCAAAATTAAAGCGACTATTCCAGGATGCCTTAGTATGTGGCCTATAAGTCTGTCTCTTCTTTTAACTATATTTTTCCAAGCGCTTCTTTCTTCATCTATTTGCCGCAATACCTCCTCATTTGTCACTTTATCCACCCATCTGATTTTTAACATTCTCCTATAGCACCACATTTCAAAAGCTTCTAACCTTTTCTTCTCAGATACTCCGATTGTCCAAGTTTCACTTCCATATAAAGCGACGCTCCAAACATACACTTTCAAAAATCTTTTCCTGACATTTAAATTAATTTTTGATGTAAACAACTTATATTTCTTACTGAAGGCTCGTTTAGCTTGTGCTATTCGGCATTTTATATCGCTCCTGCTTCGTCCATCTTTAGTAATTCTACTTCCCAAATAACAAAACTCTTCTACCTCCATAATCTTTTCTCCTCCTATTTTCACATTCAGTGGTCCATCTTTGTTATTTCTACTACATTTCATTACTTTTGTTTTGTTCTTGTTTATTTTCACGCGATAGTTCTTGCGTAGGACTTCATCTATGCCGTTCATTGTTTCTTCTAAATCCTTTTTACTCTCGGCTAGAATTACTATATCATCAGCAAATCGTAGCGTCTTTATCTTTTCACCTTGCACTGTTACTCCGAATCTAAATTGTTCTTTAACATCGTTAACTGCTAGTTCCATGTAAAGATTAAAAAGTAACGGAGATAGAGAACATCCTTGTCGGACTCCCTTTCTTATTATGGCTTCTTTCTTATGTTCTTCAATTGCTACTGTTGCTGTTTGGTTCCTGTACATGTTAGCAATTGTTCTTCTATCTCTGTATTTGAACCCTAATTTTTTTTAAAATGCTGAACATTTTATTCCAGTCTACGTTATCGAATGCCTTTTCTAGGTCTATAAACGCCAAGTATGTCGGTTTGTTTTTCTTTAATCTTCCTTCTACTATTAATCTGAGGCCTAAAATTGCTTCCCTTGTCCCTATACTTTTCGTGAAACCAAATTGGCCTTCTCCTAACACTTCCTCCACTCTCCTCTCAATTCTTCTGTATAGAATTATAGTTAAGATTTTTGATGCATGACTAGTTAAATTTACGTGATATAAAAACATATAACAAATTTTACGCTCGAAAATCTCCAAAACTATTAACATCAATTTCACTAAAATTTATATACGCTGTAGTAGTGTGTATCCGAATATTGTTAACACAATTTAAGGATTTTTTTCGGCCGCGTGGTGGGATCGGGAGTTGAAAATGAATTATTTTTTAATTTTGAGGTATGAGAATTACGAAATTAATATTCATATATAAAATGTTGCGGCTCAAAAATCTCCAGAACTGCTTCATCGATTTCACTGAAATTTAGATACGCTATATGTATCTCAAGTTTTTTAGGTGAGAATTTCATGAAGACCGGTCGAGTCGTTCTAATTTGTTCCAAAAAAATTTGAAAATTTTGTAACTCGAAAATTTCCAAAACTACTAAAAATCATCATCGCTGAAGTTTACATACGCTGTAATAGTGTATTTCAAGTTGTGCACGTGAAATTTTCATAAAGATTGGCAGATTCGTTCTTCAGTTACGCTCAATTTAAGGTCAACAACAGACATGACCTAAATTGAAGGTTAACTTTATATCTGTGTATTTTTCATACGCACTTCACAGTGATAAGTTTAAACTTGATGTCTGTGAGATTTGTACTCGTTATTTTTAATTTTTTCATCAAATTACGGTTAAAATAATTTAATTTTCTAATTAAAAGAGAACATATTTTAATATTAAATATTAAAAAAATTATTTACTCTACTCCTTTGATTTATGTTTTGTACATTTCTTTCACAAAAAAACTATATAAAATAATTATACAAAACAAAATAACCCAAAGTCTGTCTTCTTGCGCAAGGATTTTTACAATTACGGTGAATTTTGTATGGTTTTGCAAAGTCAAAGAAACGAGTCGACTGGTTTCTACAATTTTGGTAGAATCTTTATTTAACATTTTCAGTAGAAAACTACAGAAAACGTGGGTTAGAGTACACGCTCTACCAAATTTATAGTTTTAAGTTTTTAAGTTCTTAAAGTACATTTTACGGAATCTGGAAAACTACAATCTTTTATATACCTAACAAATAAATAAAATCAGTATGTTCGTCCTTTTACACAATAATTCGTGAATTATTTACCCGAATTTCTGGCCTAAGTCCGAGCGGCATAGGAGTAAACGTGCTTATAGACAATACCTTAACTCCGGCTGGAGATCACACATGCTTTATTAAATTATATTAAAATTTCATTTATTTTAGATTTGAAAAAGTCGAAATATGATGAATGAAAAAAAAAGTTTTTTTCTCTTATTAGTGCAATGTTTGTTTCAAAGTTTATTTTTATTTAAAATACGGTTAAGGTTAAAAGAACGCTATTATAAAAAAAAATTGTATTAAAAAGAAACTTGTCTTATAAAAATAAGAAACAGAACTCAGGAAGACGATACACAAAGACTGTTACCGACTCGCTAGAAAACGCGAATATGAAAGCAATTTTTTTTAATTTTCCTTCAATTTTATCGGCGAAAATAATTTTAATATTAGAATGACACGAAGCTGCACATAATGACGCTACAATCAAATACTAAGCGATGAAGACAACGAAAGACGTCTTAAACATAATTTTTTTCAAGTATTCTTGAAACTTATCACCGGACGAAATTCCTTCTCGCAAAAATATCTTTTTACGTAGGTCAAAAACTTTATACCAAAATCGACTATATTTCAATTTATGTATGATTTTCACAAATTTTAATGTAATTACTGATAAAATTAATCGCAACTATGTTAATTTATCTTTATCGGTTATAAGTAGTTAATCGCAAAGTAAAATAATATCAAACCGTTTTAACGATTTAATTAAACGCTACAATTATTATACTAATATTTAATTTCTTAATAAATTAACATAATTATAGCAGCGAATTAATGTATATTTTATTGCGCTAATAATAATCATAATTACATATTAAATTAAATAAATAAAACTTTACACTTGTTACGTTTACACATTTTTTCGTCCACTTTTTCCCTTCAAGAACAATTTACTCTAACGAAAGCGCAACAGATAAGATTACCGGTGTCAATAACCGTTTAGTATTTTAATTGCGGCCTAAAATTCACATAATAATAACAATAATATCAGAAATCGTTATAATCGTTATTTAACGCAAAATTTCGTTTAACCGCACGATATTTTCATCGACTTCATAAAGGAACTTATGATTCTATAATCCAACGGTTTTCGTAAATTTCCTAACTTCTTCATCGCTTAGCGATCGGCGACAATCTTATAATTTAAACGTATTTGAAATATCTTAAGAATTTAGTTTAATCCTTTACGCGTTTTAGATTTATCTTCGGCTACATTTTAACCGATTACAATTTTATGCAATCTACAAAACTACGCGAGCGCCTAATTTTACGACTTACCGATCCGGCTCGTTCTGCGAAAATTTACCGTACATTTACTTTATTCCGCTACCTTAAAACCTCTTCCTTTCGAAGTTTTATTAACGCACGATTTTCAACATTTCACAACACCAAAATATTATTTTTCTATCGACCGACTCCTCAGCTTCGTGTTTCATAATAATAAAACTCTACGTCCGCAAGTATTTTAATCGACTTCAAACGCATCGACGTAGACAAATATAATGCGTCGCTTAAATCTAATTTAAAATGGTTTCGCTAATCGCATTATTAATATTATTACAGATTATTTTATTTGCGCATTATCTAGGAACCGTTAGTTAGAACTTCGGGCCGCAAAAAAAGTGTTTTAATAAAACTTAATCTGTACCCGATACGATACAAAATTCTCATTTCGCGCATTATATCGACGGAGAAACATTTACGAAATACGGTCGCCAGTCTTCAGATCACAACGATCGAGGACCTATAAATAAAACAAATACGATCAAACGCGACGCTACGAATTACTCGAGCAAAACAAAAACCGAGAAAGAAATGCAAGTTCACGATTAAAAATTTAATTTTAAGAGGCATCATTTAATGATTTACGAAATCCTTGTACTAATACGTAAAAATGAAGACTATATAAAGGCTCACACTCATCGAACAGAAAGAAATACGCATTAATATTTTAACATCAGATAAATTATCGAGATTATAAATCTTCATTTTTTTATATTATTATAAGATAATTAATTATATTGTTTCAATGTTACGAATAATAAAGTGTGTATCGTTAATTATTGTACTTAAAACAGGAAAAGGAAATACAAATAAAAATCCTTGATTACCAAAAGAAAAAAAAATGATTTTGCCTTCCTAACAACCGACAAAACAATAACCGTCATATAAAACATTAAGAGAATACAGAAATAGGTTAATGCCAATCCTACAACTTACATATTACAAGAGGAAAAACAAAGTTATATAAACTTTCACCATGTTTTTTTTAGCTTTTACATACAATTTGTGTGTGTGTGTGTGCGTGTGGTGCGCCGCGCGTGTGTATGTATAAAAATATACATACATACAATAGATTAATTTTAACAGGCAAAATGTGCATTAATCGTGATGCGTCAACTACTATGCGATTTGAACGATAATAAACGAAATAAATGATATGCGACTAAATTTAATCTGTAAATGATTTTAATTTTTTGCATTTAATGTTATCCTGCAACATTTTATTTTAACTTTATTCAACACCCTGCACAAAAGAATAACAAGATTAATAATAAGTTTCCCCGGTTAATCGGTTAATCATTAGAAACTTCAGTTCAAAGTTATCGAAGCCATCAACCACGTCAGCTTATTAATTATCAACAAATGTAATTTGTTTTAATTTTAGACCGATAACGAGAACAAAATCGAAAGAAAGTAATTTCTTAACCCGTTTATATTTGTACCGTTAATGTTACCGTAATTAACGACGCTTACTGTTACCGAACGCCGGTAACCTAACTTCAGTTAATTATGAAAACGCTTAAATAATTTAACTATAAAATTTTCTTTCGAAAGAAAACCGAACGAGTAGTTACAAATTAAACGAGAAGGTAAACCGATTTAATTCACTTAACTGCGTTAGTAAAATAAAAATAATAACTACGTAAAAACCGTTAAGCCGCAATAACGGTTTTAGTCGAATCAGCATCTTTTGTGCGTCTTTGAAGTTTACTAGCACGCATCGACTGTAAGGTTACAGGGGATGGGAGGATGGATGACGAACGGCGGTATTTAAAACCGGATGTCCTTCCTGCTTCTCTTGGCTCGAAGACAGATTACACATTCACAATTTTATCTGAACATTTTATTACAACCGAGCCGCCCGCATAGTTTAGTCGTTAGTTAAATGTCCGACATCGCAGCACGCCCCGGCTTCAATTCCTGATATACGACCTGAAGATAATTTTCAGTAATTACTATCGACGAGAGATTAATATCTCCAGAGATTAGAGGAATTTCGCCGACCCACCGAAAATACATTTCATCTTTCCACCGCTCTATAAAAGTAAAACGTAACCGTCTGCTTTTGGAATTAAAAGCTTATGACCCCTTAAAAGACCAATTGTTCGAACATTAAAACAGACTATCGAAATCACATCTCGATCAAAACTCTATTAACCGATTTGAAAGCCTGCAAACGTTTGAGTTTTCGAAACGAATTTTTCTATATATAAACAATTTTTTTCAAGAAAAAAAAAGTAGGTATAGTATGACGCTACAACCGTAAAAACTGAAAACAAAATTCTGCGACGTCTCCAGCCTTTCATCCAGAAGGTCCCGGTTAGACGTAGCATTTTTCAAACGCTGCACGATTAACAAAACGTATTCCCACGAACAAGTTTCGAGCTAATAGGATGATCTTATCGTGAAAATGCGTACAGCGTATCGTGACAATTCTGTACGTTAATTGTCAAACGGGCTTAACCAGCGTTTTTGTAGAACGAACATACACAAGATTATTTAGAAACGATATCTTTATACTTACGTAATAATGTTTAGATGGTATTTAAGAAAAAAAGAAGAGGTTTCTTTCTCACGCTTGTGTTGTTCAAACCTGATAAATGTCTAGTAGCGGCATATCCCATGCGTTGTAAATTAATCGTCTTAAAGAAAAGAAAAACTAAAAAGAAGGTTCTCACAAGCAACGCGTTATCTTTTCAATGGGAAACGTTTCTGTCATTTTATTTCAGCGGATAAAAAATATTCTCGACTTGTTATCACTTTCACATCTCTTGAGAGTACATTTCTAAGAATTATACCCCGTTACGTACAGGTAAAATTTTTATTGTAAATTTAGAGTCGGATTTACCACAAATTTACGGGGTGGTAAGAATAGATTTCCCTGTAAATAATTATATGTAAATATTTTTAAAATAGGGAATTCCATATTTTTACACAAAAGTATGATATACAGTGAATACAGTATATATTTAATTTACTAACGATTAAGCGACTTTCGTACTGCATCCGTAAAATAGTTTTTAAAATACATTTAAATTAAATTACCGGTTTACTGGAAGTTTTACTTTTCGGAGAAAACGACAAGGAAAACTGTATACATCAGCTGTGTACTTTTGAATGGCGGCAGAAACTTTCGCAACTATCATTTAAATCTCGTTACATTGTGCTAAATTTATTTTAAATTAATGCACTCGGGTCTTTCTTCCCGTCGGTGATAAGGTTTTCCGTAACATCGCGGAACGAACGATAAATTATTTCTTGTGTTTTAAATGCTTACGCAATTCATAACTTAGGCTGTTCCTTTAATAATTTTCTAATATGTTATTTCCCCTGGTCAAGGGAGATATCTATACGACGCACAGTTTCTGCAAGAAGATACGCGTACATTAATTTGCTATTTTATACCGTCTACCGTAATTTTTATTACGGCTGTGGTACGCACAGAAGTAAAAGTGGCAATAGTAATTATTTTTTTCGTACAATATCCACGTTCATTATTAAACGTGCCCCTGCAGCGAACAAAGCGGAAACGTAGCTCGTAAGGATAAAAATATATTGCTATTCGACTGGTTCGACATGCCGATAAGCGATGATAATACATTTTATCCGGTGAAATCAACGAGGAACCAAATTACTCCTTACTTTTCGTAACAAGACATTTTCAGAAACGATTTGGAACTCGCGTTAGAATGCCTACAATCGTGAGGTTGATAATAACACATACATTATTTAATACCGTGTTACTGTGTCCACGGGGTACCGTGCGACTAAAAACAGAATTCAATAGTATGGAAACGCTCAAAATTCGGTTCAATTTCATAGATTCAAATGTTAAAGCGACGGGTAGAATTCTTCAGAACTACGGAATTACTACTGTACTGCTTTCTAATTAGAACTGTAATTAGAAAGAAGCGACAGATGTAATATAATCGTAAGGAATTATAATAATGCATTTCCTACATTGTTTTTACTGTTGCAGGTACAGATTAGAATTCCGGGTGACGCCCTACTAGACCCGCTATAGTTCTTCCTGCGTCGTAACCGAAAACGCATTTGATGAAACGATAAATTTTAGATGCGCTTTCTGTTACGGGCCGAGGAGTGTATCCGTAATTAGCCTGCGTAGCGTAACATTCCGAGGAAAAAATGTGTTCTCAGGAAGAAACAAGGGAACCGTTAAAAGCCGATAAAGTAAATCTTTTCTCTTTGATATTATTGGTAAATAGATAAATTGACGTAATCGGTAAACTGATATTAGTAATGTACTATAAAGTTATAAAAGCAAGAAAAATAAATCGGATATACCTCTTGTCAGAGTTAAATTAATTACACAATTTTTTACTTATCTTATACTAGCGCTCTCTTCCGTGCAATTACTTCGTGTAATCTCGTGGCATAAACCACAGAGGGTCAGAGCCGCTAGACCGACAAAACTATCGAACAAAATAAAGAGCTTGAAAAAAAATTACTTTACTGCACGTCCCCGCGCGCGATACACACACCTGTTAATACATTATTTATTTGATAAAATAAAATACTGTAACGGTTACCGTAATAAATTTTTTACCTGCAAGGCGTAAAATCTCATCGCTATAATAAACATGTACAAAGGAAAAAAGCACGGTAAAATTATTTATATTTTACTTTATCGTAAGGGTACAAATTTTTTACGATAATTAACCGGACTGAATTTATAATTAATCACGCTAAAAGGTTTTAAACGTAATTACGATTGATGAACAAGAAATGAAATAAGTAATAAAGTACAAATACGCAAGCGCAATACTTTTACGACGAACACAAATAGAAATTAAATTGACGCTACATTAACGCCAAATAATTCACACGTCTATATTTTTTACGGCTATACGCATAATTTATTTACGCTAATACCATCGACTTTTTTTAAGCGGTTTTTTTCTTTAACAATAATCTTCATATATAAAATATTGCGATTAAACAGACGAATACAGACAAAGTAAAAATATTATATCGATAAATCTTTCGCTTAAAGAGACCGTCATATATAATATACAAACAGATATATTAATATAAATAAATAATACGGCGTTACTGATAATATCAGTTTTTGAGCGCGTCTATTTTTTTTACGCGACCGATCAAAAAGGTTCTTAATTTTACCGGTAAACAAATAAAGTATCTAAAACGCACGTACGAAAAATATTATCGCCCGATTTATTTCAAATATATGTAAATATGAAAAAAACAATTATTTGTTCTTGTACAGTTTCACCTCGGATTTTTTCGTAGTTAAAATAACTTACATTATGTACACGATAAATAACATATTTCAGCCGACTTTGTGCATTGCACACAAGAATTGTCAAAAAATATTCGCGTAGAATATCGTAATTCTCTAGTCGTTTTTATATACCGCATAATATTTCAAAATTTAATACCTGCACACTACGTACACGTATTAATATTCTGTGAACCGTCTTACGTGGCGGAAGATCATTTAATATATAAAAAAACTTTCATATTAATCCCGTTACAATACGTCAAACGAAGAGTTCATACGACACGATTTAATAGAACAGAATAGCAGTGATGATATTTGCGACAGAATTTTGTAAAGAAAAACACTAAGTTGTCGGCTCAATTATTAATATAACCGGGTTTAATCGACTCGATGGTGGACAAAAACCGTACAGGAAATCGGTACATAAATGAAACTGATATCGAAGATGCAAGTTAATGTAGTAAACATGTTGAGGTTAAAAAGATTAGCGCAAAACGGTAAGGAACGGGGATCACCATCAGACCGGTTAACAGACTGTCGTAAAGTGACGTCATTTTCTGTAAAGTGAAAGCGACCGACATTTATTATATATTTTTTAACACTTCGCTACCAATATTACCCGCATTATTTAATCGATAATAAAACAATTCGGAAATTAACTCGCGTGAATATTTTAATAACACCAATCGTGTGCGTTTTTAATCGCAAGTTATTGATTCTCCCCGTTACAAAACTATATTTCTTAACCTACAATATTATGCGGGGGAAAAGTAAAACGTTTTTGTTAAGAATAACTAACCCGAACGATCTGATATTTTTTTTTGGTAAAAGTAACGAAGATTAGGTGGGGTTGACGTTAACACCAAATTTACTACAATTAGGAGAAAATAATAAATTGTTTACAACGGATTAATACCTCAAGATTTAGGCGAGTCGGAATTACATACAACAAAAAAAATTGGTAGATTAAAACGATTATTAGCGCTTACAGGCGGTGAATAATGCTTGCGCAAAAAAAGGAAGAGCATTTTGCCGAGCAAATTCGTTTACTGAAATATAGTTCTCTGGAAGCGGAGGAGCGACGAGCTTCGTTCAGGGGATGGCAGATGACGAGGTTGTGAGCCTTGTCGGTAGAAGCTGGCCGGCGGATTGCCGAGAAGTCGGATTTCGTAAAGCAATCGGTTTGCAACTACCAAGAGGCGGACACGCCTATTATTATCACCGATCTGGCTACCGGCACGAAGCTTATCTACGTACAGAAGGCCTTCACCAGGATCCCTAGCTTCGGCCACAAGTTGAGGGAATCGGGTGAAACCGATTCAAATCCTTGCGTCCCGCGACAGAACCCGATACGGTGGAGGTTACACTGAATCGCACAGACCTTGAGAAACTGGCCATCAGGGCGGTCCAGATGCAGCTTCCCAAAATCATGAAGATTTCAAACACCGCCAGGCTGGATGTCAAGAGTCCCATTCGACAACACCGGGCTTTGTATTCCACGTCTCGTACAATATTTGACAAGACGTCCAGACAGGAAGTTCCCGGTTTTTGTCGAGGTGGGTCAGCTGTCGTGCCGTCAGACGGGAAGAAGAATCAAAAGATACACGGCCTTCGAAGCTACAAGCCACAGGACTGGTAGTAAAGAAAAGAATGACAAAAATAGGGAATGAAAGCCCTCCACATCAATACAAACAGAAGCCGGAGGGACTCGGTCTCAAAAGTCGCAAGATAGGAAAAAAGCTAACTTCATACTGTGCAGCGAGCCAAGTAGAGCATTAGCCGCTGAGAGACAGCGGGCCTGCGTCGTTGTCACCAGTGCCGTCGTTATCTAGGTCTCTGGTGCCTTTCCGGTCGCGGCCCAGGCTTTGCCTGGCTTCAAACTACAACGGCCCTGATGTTTAGTTGCTATATTTCATTCGATGCTTTTGAGCACGGCCTGGATGGTTTAGCGGTATAAGTAGGCACTCCAACATTAAACGTGACCTGGGAGGCGGACGAGTTTGTAGAACTTGCTCCGTGGTGCGCGGTTGATGAATTTAACTAGCCGTCACCCGGGAAGTGTGGTTCCCCACACAGAAGTCTGCCCGGTTTGTGCTCTTCAGAAAGGAGTGGAGGCAAAAGAGCTAACCAACATCTTTTAGACCGATCTCTTACTCGATTACTTGAGTAAGCTTTTTGAGAGGGTGCTGGCTAACAGGGTCGATCAAGAGCTAGAGGCGACTGGCGGTTAGGAACTTCCAGCTTGGCTTCCGTAAGGGCAAATCAAGGGTAGATGTCGTATCTAAAATCATGAAAAAGGTCTGGGAGGCCAAATCGGGCTAAACGTAACGCGTTTGATTCCAACGATAATCCGATTTGATGTAAAAAAAAAAACGCATTTAACAGTGTACAGAAAAGCACGCTATTACGGCCGCTGAAAGGCCATGGCGTCAGTCCATACCAGAAGAAAATAATTCGGCGTTACCTTACCGAAACATCGACCGTGAGTATTTCCGCCGAGGGAGAAGTAGAAGTTGCGGTGTTCCAAAGGGTTCATCGCTCGGGTCAACACTATGAAAAATCGCGTATGGCGAAGTCCTGTCCGTCGCGCTTCCCGTTGGGAAAGTCCTTACAGGGTTCACCGACGACTTGAAACTCGTGGTGACGGCGAAGTCGGAACGGGCGATGATGGACGCTGGGAGCGAGGCGATAAACATTATCGTTTCGCGTCTGTAGAAGATCGGGCTTCGGCTTTCTCCGGAGAAAACCCAACAAGTCGTAGTCTCCGGTAGGCAGGCGTAAGCCGAATCCGATTTCATTTACGAACAGTACCGCGGTATTCCACCCTATCCCTGAAGTGAAATACCGGAGGATGTCCGGGGGGTGAATAACTATCTCTCTCCCTTGGAGCACGTCCCCCCCCCCCCACCAGAGTTAAAAAAACTTCAGGTTACCGACAAGTTCGAGGCGTGGGGCCAGCAATGGAGGCGCGGATGGAGATTAGACATATGAAGTGCTGTGATAATACCGTAGGGTGGGCCCGACAACCGATGTTGTAGAGGCGGAGGGGTTTTAGTGAGTGGGCCCACAAGGGAGAGTCCCGCATTACTACGGGGTGTGAGACCGCATGGTGCGTATAAAAGGTTTCCGCTCCTCCGAAAAAGAAATAGTTTTTATTCTCTAACGTTGTTTTAGATTATTCATGATGAAGCGGTCGACTTTTGAAAACAGGTATTTATAAATATTGTACGTTAATTGTACAGATGGAAAAAGAATTTCAATGGATATGACGTTAAAATTTGAAAGTGAATCTTAAGGAAAATTGTAAACAAACAGAAAATATATTGAAATATGTAATTTAGCAAAGAAAGTAATAAATAGCTATTTGAACAGTACACGCTCATTTTTACCGATTTTGAAAAATCTAATATTCAGCTGGATTTATTTTTATAAGGAAAAGGTCTTATAATCAGTATGTACTATGCAAAGCCGATATGTTTTACCTCGGGAAGATGCAGTAATTAAAATGACATATTTTTTAAATAACTATAATGGATTTTTATGTTTTTCATGATCTTTGCACATTTAAACTTAATTAAAAAAAAACAAAAAAAACATTAGAACATTTTAAAA
Organism: Lycorma delicatula; assembly: GCF_047948215.1. Taxonomy (NCBI): domain Eukaryota; kingdom Metazoa; phylum Arthropoda; class Insecta; order Hemiptera; family Fulgoridae; genus Lycorma; species Lycorma delicatula. Next base: position 3,146,708 of record NC_134456.1, read on the forward strand.
ATACACGTTAACATATTTCAACGTTTTTAAGTAATTAGTACATAATATATAAATATTTTAAACATTATAGAACCTTGAAAATAGTAATGTACTGATGACGTATATTCAATTTTGTCTACTAATTAACGTAATTTTACAAACTTATGTTCACGTATGTATTTTGAATTAGTAATATATTTGAATTATCTGTACGAGTCATATCGGTTTTAGTCTGTGGGGGAAAATGGAAATAAAAATAAACCTTCACCTTCATCAAATGTAGTCGTGATTATATATATAAATAAAGTAATATACTTTTATTAATTATGAATGTTTATTTACAATACAACCTTAGTCTTTATAGAGTCCTAACATAGTGAAATAAATTCCCTCTAACGGGCACCAAGCAAATTCTGTAATCCTGAACAATATAGTTGGAAAAAAAATGAAGGGAGCAACTGAACTTCCATTGAATAGATGGATTAAAGGTTCGAATTTGATAAATAAAAAGTAAAATATTTTTTATTCCCGACTTTTTAATTATATAACTAATACAATTTTCTGCGGCATCTTCAGACATAATCTGTACTTACCCTCGCTTATCGATTCCCTGTGTACTATAATCGGGGAAAAGTTTTCCCTCCGGTCAAAATTTTAGGTACCCGGTTTTTAGAATTTCTCAACATCGAGATCCTGATTGTCGAAAAAATCCAAATAAAACTTATTTAGGAAAACATAATTCATCTATATATGGAGTTATTTGTATGTTGAAATAATTCTGGAACGTGCAATCCGGTGTAGTGACGCTTATATTTGGAACCGATTTTATGAAATCGGTCAAGAAAATGTGATATTTCTTTTAACCTGTGATGAAAATAAATATAAGCAGGAAAACGTCACAGCCGTCTTGTCAACTTTTTCTAAATTACGATTATAGTCTTCTGTTATAGAATCTGAATTTATCAAAAAAATTTCATCCGGCAAGTAAATAATAATCACGAGTCGATTAATATTTTACAATTCAAACGCGTTTAAAAATATCTTTATACATTTGATGAAATCATAAGAAAATCAGTTTAAACAAGAAATAACAAAGAAGATTTTAACAAGGCAGTACTTAATACGGACAAGGATATTTTTTGACATAGCTATTATACCAAGCAGCAGACTTTGATGTCTTAAGTAGATCACGTTTTATCAGGAATTAAAAAGTAAAAGAATTCTCAAAACCGGACAAGTCGACCTTGAACTTATGTTTTTCCTTGAGCTTACACATTCATCGTTATAAAATTTCTCTTTTACATGTCCTGCAATTGGTCCTAAACGTCTTATCCTCAGGCAATCTAGTTAAGTAAAAAAACAATCGTCACCCTTTGTGGGATCACCAACGTTTTTAAAATGTAAAAAATGAAATGTTCACATTAAAATAAAGAATTATATATATATATATATATATATATATGCACACACACACACACACACACACACACACACACACACACACACACACACACACACACACACACACACACACACACACACACACACACACACACACACACACACACACACACACACACACACACACACACACACACACACACACACACACACACACACACACACACACACACACACACACACACACACACACACACACACACACACACACACACACACACACACACACACACACACACACACACACACACACACACACACACACACACACACACACCTAAGGAGTACAAGTTAATATTTAACGGAAAAATATTTAATAGAGATAAAAATTAACAGGCTAGTCCGAAACGTAAACCTCTCATTGAAATGTTTTCACAGTAAAAAAAAACTAATTACAGTTATTACGGAAGCAATGCATTATGACTGTTTATTTGACGTTAAGATATTTCTTTCTTATATCGATAACGTTACTTATTCAAACGTTTTTAATTAGTAAAGCGTAAAAAGAAAAGAAACAAATAATATTTACTGCGTCTGCACTCTCCCAAAGTTATTTCTGAAATAAGCTCTAACTTTTTACACAATTCTAAACATAAAATTACTGTAAACCGTTCTTTAGCTCTCCTTACATTATTCTGCAACTTATGAAACCCACAAACAACAAATTCTAAACCGACTCCTTATAATAATTAACCGCAGAATCGCATTATAAATTCATAAAATTATAAAACTATACGACATACTCTACATAGTACTTCAAGTATGCAGTCGGAGGGGAAAAACGAGGTTATAATCATAACTGTCACGCAGCCAACCGTAGACCTCTTTCAATATTAATACGGACATCAGTATTTCCGTTTACGCAATACGCTACCGATAAAACAAGCTAGGCCTGTTTTAAAGGGTAACAAAAAATAAAAAAAAACATAATTTATAGAATTACATTAAGACTACAAACATAAAAGTAAAACTTGTCGCATACAAACATAAAATTGCTGTTACAACTACTATAGTGCGTAATATTAAAAATAAAGCAATCTTGAAGCAGAGTATACACAAAGGGATATTGAAATATAATGCACACTGATGATGTAACCGGAGAACAAAATGTCGCACCAAGCGATAGGTACTGTTCATCTTATAGTTTCAATCCTCTGTTACTAACATTCGAAACCGGTTGACCTACCCTCTCGCATTTTCTATCACTGTTATGGAGTCGAATACGCCTACTGTAACAACGTGCAACTACTTAAAACAGCGGAAAAAGTGAACGATAGCGACATTCATCGCGTCCAAAAGCCGTTTACGGTGTACTGCGAGTAGTCGGGCGGTAAAATTTTGCGCGTCAGGGTAATGGGAATATTGAAGATGAACCTCACAGCGGCATAGACCGGTCTCTGTGACCGATGAAGGTGGACGAATAGGTTCAAAATGACCCCTTCGCATCACACATCAACGCATCGGCATCCAGGTAGGCGTATATCGAGGGTAAAATATTGCACGACTGGGAAACCGGGAAAGGAATGTTGTGAATCGATTCTTTAACGTTATAACGATGATGGAGATGACTTTCTCTTCAATATTGTGACGGGAGACGAAACTTGAACGCATCATTACTGCGCAAAAGAAAATAATTTCTACGTTTCGTATCAAACATTACTTTACATGTTTTACGGACACTACACGTTTCTCATTAGGCTACAAACTATCGCTAATTTTATCAAGCCTTCCTTATGATTCTTCCTGAACTGCTTGACAACACACCCGTTTGTCTCTTTGTATCGATATAAAAAAGACATTGTTTTCAGAAAGTTTTATTTGAAAACACGTATAAATGTGACAACAGTGATGTTGGGAAGACGATTTGAAAGTACAACCGGCTTACATTACCTAAATAGAAAATTGTTACTTGCAAAAATTAAAATATGCACGGTACAAAAGTCACGGCAGTTTAAATGCGTTCGCTTCAAATTTACTCAAAACGACACTGGTTTCATGTGTAAACAAGTTTCACATGGTTAGCATACGGGAAGCCTCTTCTTACGATTCCAACAATATTTTGGACATCTCTTGCCGTAAGGGTTGGTCATATCAAAAATTGTTTCAGAAAAAAAGTTTTAGTTAATGTTTAGAGGACTAACGACCACTTTAAACAGATTCGATACCGTGTCTATTAAGGGAGATATGATTTTTTTTTGTCTTCGAAACCCCATTTTTTCCACCCCCGGGCCAATAGTTGGTGTTATAAAAACCTTTAATTAGTTTTAGGCTCTTATCCAAAGAATAGTAGGAACTTTAAACGGATTCGATAATTTACTTAAAGTTGTAGAGATTTTTTTTCAAACCCCCCCCCCCTTCATTTTCACACCCATGGTCCGATTTTGCCCGTTAACGAACTCGACCGAGACTTTTGGTCGTTATATTTTTTGTATCAATTTGAAAGTGATTAACGCAAAATTATGGCAGTTATCGTGTCCACAAGAAAGTGAAATATATATATATATATATATATATATATATAAACTTTTGGATTGACGGTGGTTTTGGGGTCTGGGGATGTGAAACGCGAAGATATGTAGAAATTTTCCGGAAGTTGAATCAAGGTTCCTCTTATAATAGGTAGCTTTCTTATGAAATTACCTAAAAAAAACGGCTTAGCGTGGAATACCAACACTATGTTTCATTCACCACAATCAAAATAATTAAATTCATAATACAACCCTCCGAAAAATTATTTCTAAGTTTCTGGGTTTCAAAATACGTGTACATAACTGACTGCCTGGACTTAAATTCTTTGCAAAACACAGAGGAGTCAAAACACCTTAGGAGACGTGTATATTATATTCGACAATCCACGGAGCCGAAAATTCTGCAACGCAATAATGTTGTCGGCCAAACACATCGCATACAACCACCGTAGGTGTTGTGAAATTGCAATTTGTACCCGTACCGCACCCTCTGTACTCACCAGATTTGGCGCTCGCAATTTTCACATCTTTCCGCAATTAAAGAGGGATATTAAGGGTATTTATTTCACCACGGATGAGGAAGTTAAGAACGCAGAGCGAGTCGTGGTAATCGATGAAAAAACCGCTACAATTTTCATTGACGGAATAAGAAAACCGGTTCACTGTTTGGACAAAAGACTAACTGTAAATAGTGACTACGTGGAAAAATAAATCTAAAATGTTGTAAAAATAAAAATTTCATGCCGTACTCGTTTCATTTGATTATCTCTTTTCATTTGCTATGCATTATATTTTTGCCACTCCTTTATCGATGGGAAGTCAGAAAAAACAGGAGTAATAATTAATTAATCTTGGATCTTTTCTTAACTAACTAATCAGGACACTTTCCGCTTATTAACGAATACAAAAATACCGGAATTCAATAAATATCACAGAAATCGATTTTGAGACCTCACAGATCGTAAGATTTACAACGAAAATAATTTTCCTTCAAAAAAGTTAAACCTTCTGTGAAAGGTGAAAGTTGAAAAATATGTTATTTCCGTACTCAAGGCGCTTAGCGATACGGTTGAAACACTTTTATCGCTGTATTAGTAAGGTGATAATGAAAAACGAATGATTTGTGAGCAAACAATTCTAAAATTCAATCGCTTATCTCTACTAAGTTGTTTATGTAATAACGGGTAATAAAAATTACGATTTATGTCTGATTAGAGTGGGGTTTTTTTAGGGTGGGATGTGTATGCATTTTATTTAGCACTAGCAGACTCGGCAATGCTTCCTCTCTCTCTCTCTCTCTCTCTCTCTCTCTCAAAGAGAGAGAGAGTTTAAATGGACACAATCGAAAATTTGATAAAAAAATTAAAAAACTGAACTTCACAAATTTTACCTTTCACTTATTCTCCCTCCCCTTTTCCCTTTCCAACTTCTCCCTCGCCCCTCTACCAGATTCCCCGTTTTCCGGTTTCCATTTTCCCTTTTGCCCGCGCGTAAATCGGTCCATTAGTTTTTTGGTCTTTAGCGGACACACATACGAACACCTTTCATATATATATATATATATATATAGAGAGAGAGAGAGAGAGAGAGAATAAAAAAGTCTGTTTGTATATTTGTTTGTTTCGTAAATATTTCGACACCGGCCCCAACCTAGCGGGTATAGTTTTTGCAAAAATATTTCTTTTTGCAAAAATATTTCTTTTCACGTAACTAATATTCATATTCCGAATATGAACCAAATCGGTCCATAAATATATTTTTTCTAAATAACTCAACCCCAGCGCCATCTAGCGGGTTCATATTTTGCAGAGATAATTCTTTCCGTGTAAGTAACACGTATTCTGAATACGAGGCAAATCGGACCGTAAATACAATTTTTCGAAATATCTCGACGCCAGCGCCACCTAGCGGGTCCAAACTAATACAGAAACCTTCCCTGGCATGCGTCCAACCGTTCTCCAAAGTTTCATCGCTATCGGATCAACGGTTTAGGAGGGCATAAGAGACATACAGACAGACAAACATTCATTTTTATATATATAGATATACGTTTCGGTAATATTTCCTACTTATCCTCCAACAAGAAACTATCGGAGGAAAAACAGTTCCAGTTTTTAAATAGAAACCAGTTTTACACACTGAACATATTTTATACTAAACAAAAAAAAAAAAACGGATTAATAATAATAATAATACATAAAAGTAAGGCAATTAACGGCTTATATATTCTGTCCTGTAATCCGTACCAGTAAAAAGATTTACAAAAAACTCAAAATCGGTTAGAAAAATAGCAACCGAATAGAAAATTATGATCTTCCATTAGTAAAATTTTCAATTATAAAATCTGACAACGGAGCTTTTTAAGAATCAGCAACTGTTTTAATAGCGAGTAGATGCAAGTTCCAAAGATTATTTTTAACATTCACCGATTTACATTACATTATCATAGTGCATATTAACATTTATGCGAGGAAAATAAAACGAAAATGAAGAATGGAGGGGGATGTAATATAACAACTAAAATATTAATAATTAGATTACGAAATAATTAAAAGCTACAAAAATTAAAATTAAATACATTTTTGTTGTTTACATCTAAATAGCGAAGATTTACGAAAAAAATAATACGTATCTGAAAAATCCGATTAACGACTAATTTTTCAACGGATAAAAATAGACCTCGTATTCAGAAAATTAATCAGATATATCTAAATTACGCTTTAAAAGAGATAATTAAAATGATAATATTATAGAAATTAAGGGGACAAACATTACGAACACTACGAAACTCGATTATAAATCTAATGAATAAATTGTGAATAAATATATTCCTACACGAATAAATAAGGAAAATACCGCAACCGAAGTAGAAAACGCTGACAAGGTAACACGCTATCGTGTTTGGGGAAAGCCAAAAATAATAACATTAATTTGCCACAGCAACAAAAATATCGTTGTTTATAGTTTGCTAAAATGTAGTATTTATAACACCGTATTATATATAATATATAAAACCGCACAATAATAATAATAATAAGATAAAACGTTTAATTTTTACGTTATTTTATTAACGACCGTCAAATTTATTGATAATGACAAGATAAGCAAATAAGTAAAAGAAAACTACAGCAATAAATGTATTAACAATAATAATAACAAAATAATAATAATAATAAAGACGTTGTGCTATACGACAGATACGCGTGAAAACAAAAAAAAGTCAAAAAAATTATCGAAAGTTTCTGTTTATACGATTTAACCGCTTCCACAACTATTTCTTTGTACGTAGTCGTGCTATATCCTTGCCGATCAGTTTGAAATCCGATAACTTCGCAATACTTAATTACCTTTAAAACAACAACAAAATCATTACGAGTAGTCGTCTTTTATTTAACCTAACTTACCTAACCTTAACCAACATAGTTGGCGTTTATAGACCTAGAAAAGGCTTTCGATAACGTAGAGTGGAATAAAATGTTCAGCATTTTAAAAAAATTAGGGTTCAAATACAGAGATAGAAGAACAATTGCTAACATGTACAGGAACCAAACAGCAACAATAACAATCGAAGAACATAAGAAAGAAGCCCTAATAAGAAAGGGAGTCCGACAAGGATGTTCCCTATCTCCGTTACTTTTTAATCTTTACATGGAACTAGCAGTTAATGATGTTAAAGAACAATTTAGATTCGGAGTAACAGTACAAGGTGAAAAGATAAAGATGCTACGATTTGCTGATGATATAGTAATTCTAGCCGAGAGTAAAAAGGATTTAGAAGAAACAATGAACGGCATAGATGAAGTCCTACGCAAAAACTATCGCATGAAAATAAACAAGAACAAAACAAAAGTAATGAAATGTAGTAGAAATAACAAAGATGGACCACTGAATGTGAAAATAGGAGGAGAAAAGATTACGGAGGTAGAAGAATTTTGTTATTTGGGAAGTAGAATTACTAAAGATGGACGAAGCAGGAGCGATATAAAATGCGGAATAACACAAGCGAAACGAGCCTTCAGTAAGAAATACAATTTGTTTACATCAAAAGTTAATTTAAATGTCAGGAAAAGATTTTTGAAAGTGTATGTTTGGAGTGTCGCTTTATATGGAAGTGAAACTTGGACGATCGGAGTATCTGAGAAGAAAAGATCAGAAGCTTTTGAAATGCGGTGCTATAGGAGAATGTTAAAAATCAGATGGGTGGATAAAGTGACAAATGAAGAGGTATTGCGGCAAATAGATGAAGAAAGAAGCGTTTGGAAAAATATAGTTAAAAGAAGAGACAGGCTTTTAGGCCACATACTAAGGCATCCTGGAATAGTCGCTTTAATATTGGAAGGACAGGAAGAAGGGAAAAATTGTGTAGGCAGGCCACGTTTGGAGTATGTAAAACAAATTGTTGGGGATGTAGGATGTAGAAGGTATACTGAAATGAAACGACTAGCTCTAGATAGGGAATCTTGGAGAGCTGCATCAAACCAGTCAAATGACTGAAGACAAAAAAAAAAACCTAACCTTATCTTTTACTGCGAACTTACAGGATTTCGATTCAAGGCTGAAATTCGTCAAAATAAAAATAACTAAAGAAAATAATTATTTTTCGCAAACGTTTTAACTTTTAAGACTAATCAAATAACAACCGAACAAAAAATTCTTACGTTCGTTTTTAAAGCCGAATAAAATAAAAACGCGAATAAAACTACAAACTCGTCGATAAAGATTAAATAAAATTAGTACGATCGATATCTTGTAAAAAATATATACATAAATAACAATTATAATTTTAGTTTAAACGGTTTAACTTATTATTAACGAGTAGAATAACCGATAAAGATACGTATAAGTGAACGGCGTGCAAACCGCTTCCAAGCGAGAATAAAAGGCCTTCCTATTCGAACGAATGCTTAATAATTATCTTATAGTATACTACTAACCGAGTACACTTTCTATTTCAGCTTTAGCGCGAACAATATTAACCGCTTTTAATACTTTAAAACTTGTTTCTTCTATACTTACTGAATGCACCTGTAGGTAAATCACACAAACACAGACGTTAGAGTAAGAGTAAGTGAAAGATGGAGAGAGAGGAACAGAAAGATTTAAACAAGTAAAGAGAAATGTAGAGTAGACGCATATTACACGCGAATAAAAAACCTAGACAACTCCTGCAAAACTTCTACGCGTAAGAAAATGTCAAAAGATTACACAGCCAGACGGTTACATAAATATTACAAAAAAACACCAAAAAGTTTTAAAAAATTTCAAATGACAAAATTCAACAAAGCGGTGCCATTGTTTTCAAATATACTACTAGTAAGTATGAACGTATCGGAACATAATTTTTTTAAAAACCGAAAATTTTTTTTTTTTTTTTTTTTTTTGTCTTTAGTCATTTGACTGGTTTGATGCAGCTCTCCAAGATTCCCTATCTAGAGCTAGTCGTTTCATTTCAGTATACCCTCTACATCCTACATCCCCAACAATTTGTTTTACATACTCCAAACGTGGCCTGCCTACACAATTTTTCCCTTCTACCTGTCCTTCCAATATTAAAGCGACTATTCCAGGATGCCTTAGTATGTGGCCTATAAGTCTGTCTTTTCTTTTAACTATATTTTTCCAAACGCTTCTTTCTTCATCTATTTGCCACAATACCTATTCACTTGTCACTTTATCCACCCATCTGATTTGTAACATTCTCCTGTAGCACCTCATTTCAAAAGCTTCTAATCTTTTCTTTTCAGATACTCCGATCGTCCAACCTTCACTTCGATATAAAGCGACGCTCCAAACATACACTTTCAAAAATCTTTTCCTGACATTTAAATTAACTTTTGATGTAAACAACTTATATTTCTTACTGAAGGTTCGTTTAGCTTGTGCTATTCGGCATTTTATATCGCTCCTGCTTCGTCCATCTTTAGTAATTTTACTTCCCAAATAACAAAATTCTTCTACCTCCGTAATCTTTTCTCCTCCTATTTTCACATTCAGCGGTCCATCTTTGTTATTTCTACTACATTTCATTACTTTAAAAAAAATATTAAGATACCGAATTAAGGGATGCCCGCCGTTGAAATATAATGCAGAACTCAAAAAATAAATGTTCATTAATGACAGAAAATATACACGATTACATAGATAAAAATCACAAATTTTTTTTGTAATGTCATGAACCTAACAGAACTATTAGACAACTACAAACAGAAGCCTCTACAAAAAAATATTTTGGCATTTTCTTTGGAAAACGTAATTTTATTTTATTTTTTTATTAAAAAGGAAAAGATACTAAAAAAATTTAAAATGGCATATACGAAAAATCAAAATAATTACGAATATAATAAGCTCTCTTTTTCTGTCTAGCTTCCGGAACCGCCGTAAGGTATTACTTCTGGTCACGTCTCAGGTCTACCGTTTCTGAGACGTGTGGTTAATTGAAACCAGACCGCCAAAGAACACCGGTATCTACGATCTAGTATTCAGATCCGTACAAAAGTAAACCCCTTTACTAGGATTTGAACGTTAGAACGGTAGACCTGTAGACCGGCTGATTTGCGATGACGATGAGTTCACGCCACACCAACCCGGCGGGTTATAAATACAATACGCTACATAAATTAATTTCTAACGTAAAACGGGAGACAGAAATAGAAGATGAAACGAATGACAAATTTCATATACGTTAAAAATCACAGCGAAGAAAGATTAATAATAACCTATATACACTGTAAACTTATCGCAACTTATATTACACAATTAATAAATCCTATCATCCCTACATTCAAAAGACGTCATCGATGATTAACCGAACCGCATTAGGCGTCTTCAATGTTATTAAATAGCAAGCACAAATATTCAACAGTAGCTAATTAATATAAAATTTGTAAAAAATAATGAACATTTAAAATATTATTACACAATTAAACGGCAACAATAAAAATAATGTTTCTCTAAATTATAATAAAAATTACAACTACATATAAAAAAAGCTTTAAAAATCATTCAAATTAAAAAAACATTTTCGATAGTATTTCCAACAGAAAATTGACAACTTCAACCAAAGAAGAACTACCGTTTTATAAATATGAGTATTTATAAAATTACATGCGGTAAAAAAAAGCGACCGAAATTTTACATCGCTAAACAATTACAAATTTTTAAAGAACGGATATAATTATAACAATTTACATTCAAATTATGAAAGATCTTTTTACTTGTTATTTTTTTTTTAAATAACAAACTACGCGCATTCAGAGATAATAATTAAATTAAGTTTATATGTAATTTTTTCCGAGCCGCAAGGTTTAAGGAAAAAACAAAAATCGTGGAGAAAATTTCGTGAAGAGCGTTTGTTGAAAACAAAAAAAATTCACGAGAAAGATTTGCGTCAAGAAAATTAGAAAAAGAGCCTAAATAAGTAACTGAAGCACGCTTAATCCAAAGACTATGTCTTAGTAAGCTGGTGGTGGAGCAGACTTTTTTCCGTTAACCCACCGGGTCGGTCTAGAGGTGAACGCCTCTTCCCAAATCAGCCGATTTAGAAGTCGAGAGAGTTCCAGCGTTCAAGTCCTAGTAAAATCAGCTATTTTTACACGGACTTGAATACTAGATCGTGGATACCGGTGTTCTTTGGCGGTCGGGTTTCAATTAACCGCACATCTCAAAAACGGTCGAACTGAGAACGTACAAGTCATTTACACTCATACATATCATCCTCTGAAGTATTATCTAAACGGTAGTTACCGGAGGCTAAACACGAAAAAGAAAAAAAAAAGGACTCTTTTCCGTTAACCGTGCAATATCTATCACTGCTTTCAGTAATAAAGAAGGCTACCCGTAACGTCGAGTGGGAAAAGATTCTACCCGTCCCCAAACCTACCGAGATAATCGGAACGTTCATTTAACACTTTAAGCTTTGAATGCCGGTTGAATCGGAAGCATCCGAGAACTTGCAAATAAATTGGTATTTTGGTGATTTGCGCTTAAATTTGGTAACGTAAAGTATTTTTGTATTTCGGTGAGAGAAATACGATACGATTTTTGGTAGGAAGCCGACTTACTACAGGATTCCAGGAGCGGAAATCTACATAAGTTATACTCAAAAAATGGAACGTTAAAATTTTTCGTTTATTAACAAATATTATTATTATTAGCTAACAAATATTCACGAAAACAAAAAAAAAATGCGTAAAATAAAATTTATAAAAGAAATGTCCAGTCTGCAAACTTCTAACATTTTCTCCGCTTCGTGTTAAATAAAATATCAACAGACTTAAAATAAGAAATGAACGCACGTTTATAAATACGTTTACATATAATAGAATCTTCAACCTTGAGAAAGGAAAGCCGAAATAAATGTTATCCGTTATACAAGATTATTTCAATTCATTCGCAGAGATCACGACGCTGCGGCCACCATAGTAGCCGTTAGCTATACATTATTCGTACTTTACTCGCGCACATTTACCGATGCATTGCGATATTGTGAAAACTATATAAAACCTGCTGTTGTGCGGCAAATATAATAATAATAATAGTAATAACGCACGGTATCAGGCGAATAAGCTAGGTTACTAGGTACGATAAAACAAATCGAATCGCTGAGGTAGAGAGGGGTGAAGTATACCGTACGCGGTGAAAGTGTAACATAATAAACACAGCACGGTTCAGAGTAACGCTTATTTAACCTGAGCCGCGACAAGGAGCGTAACAAGCAAAACAGATACCCGGTCAAACAGGTTGAAACTAAAATACCGGATTTTTCATTAACTAATATCGTATCTTTATCGATATCAAATACGGTACGGAATCTCGAAAAACAGATTTGTTTTTCTTACGTTAAAGTAAACTTACGAATAAATATACAAATATTAAAGTGAAGTTACACTAATTTACTGATATGCACTGTTTAAATGGAGAATGGATTCTACTCGTTTCTAAAGAAAACTTCAACCCTCGAAGGATAAAAATAGAAAATAAGGGTTAAAATTTTTACTCGATCGGCGTTTAGTTCTGAACTCGGCAAAATTAACTTATTTATTTTTATTTACGTAGAAACTAATAAATAAAACGAATAACACTTTCAAATACGTCCTGAAAATTTGACAAAAACGTTTCTTAGAAAGGCTCGTGTGCGATGTACCTTACCGATTTTAGGAGAGTTCTCTGAACAAGTTGTATCGAGGTAGCCGATAGTTTACGGTTTCCTTAACAGTTTACGAAAAGGTTCGAGGTTTTTACGTTCTACAATTCTATTTTGTTAAAAAGTACTTAGCATATAAGTAAAAAATAAAAATTATCGGATGCCGAAGTAAGGATAAACTTCTCTGTAAGGAACGCTTTCTCTGTGAACATCATTTGTTCACTATACCCCTCGTCTATCTACTGAATAAATAAAGAATAGTAGGGCCGGCTAAAACATTGCTATAATTCGGCGGATTTGACATGCCGATACGCAACAGTAAATTCGGTTCGTTTAAAAAGGCGACGGTAAAATTACTTTACTTCCAATTTTTCCCTAGAAAGCGTGGACGCTTATAATTACAAGAAAGCTTGCAATTATAAAGAATAACAAATTTTACAATTTTCGAGGGTGTAACCCCTTCGGTTACTTCACTGGTATGTGCGTATGCTAGAGAGCAGTCGTTAACCGATACGATCTTTTTAATCGTTAATTTTAGGTTATCTCGTCTGAAATCTGCTACTATCCTGCCGTCTCCTCGATAATTCTGAGAAAAAAAATTATACGATCGTCATTAAATCGCTACAAAGCGATGAATACGAAGGGGTGCCAAATTATTGCAGAATTCGCTTTGTTTCTATAAGAAATATCCCGAGCACGTGTTTTGTTACACAATGTTTTATCAAGTACGATACACTTCGATCGATAAATAATTTCATTAACTGGAAAATATAAATCTATATTAAATAATTCTTTTGATCGCTCGTAAAAAAAAAAAAAGTTTAGTCCTTCTTTGAACGAAATTATTTAATCGGCATAAAAAGGGGTTTCGGTAAAAAAATTACTGTAATTATTATTTTATATGTAACGAATTGAAAAAATCGTATTACGAATGAATCGGGAAACACAATTACACTTTAAACACAAAACTTGTTCGCTTTAAATCTATACAGGTTTTGAATAAATCTAGATGCAAAATTGGAAAAGTTTAGACCTTTACGTATAGGTTTATGTTTTCATACAAAAACTGTCCCGACTGTTTTTGGGAGGAATCTCTTTTTAGCGTACGGTCTTTATTTGAATATTCGTATCCTCGTTTAACGTATCGGTTATCGCTTTTTTAAACACAAATTAAATTTGCGTGTACGCTTTAAACACTTATTTTTACTTAGGATAATTCCAGGTTAGAATTACGAATGTGTACTTTTATTTTTCATATCGGAAAGCCTCCTATAAACGACCGGTAGCGTCAACGTACAAGCATTTATTTATCTTTTACGGACGATTCCGTAAGTTTCCTTAATCGCTTATCATTTTTTTTATCCTTGATTATAGCATAAATTAAACGCCCTATTTCGGTAATTAATACGAGTACATAAATATACAAATAAAAGTGAGCTCAATGTCGACTGACACAGACTATAACTAAACCGCCAGGTACGGATACAAACGGCAAAAAAACTATTCTATATTTCATTCGGTCCTTGTCCGGCACGGTTTTAGTCTTTGACGTGTACTTCTTTGAAATAAAATTCAAAAAAAGCACGTCTCTGTCTTGCACCCAGAATACCAAACTAAAATACTATCCTTTTTGATAGTTACTAAATTTTTATTTACATCTGCGCCAAGTATATCGCAAGTATCGATTGTATTACAATTAGATTTAACGACAAAAACGATAACGTAAACAAGAATCTGACTGCGTAAGTTGCAATAGGTCGACCGCTAAACGTCTCTAATTACGGTCTGCTTGACGCTTCCATATGCCGCTTAATTCTGAGAACAGGGGAGGTTGTTTCTTCAGAAACCTTGCACCCGTTAAATTTCTGAAGAAAAAAGAATTTTTGTGGCGGAGAATATTTACGCCGTAACGCAAAATCGTTGATCAGAATCGCGCTGCTCCGGGTAAAATTATCTTTATTTCTCGAGGAATTACGGACGGGAAGGGTGCACCCGATATGAAGCGCGCCTTGAGTTTTCCTCTACGTGGACTTATGTGTCGCATATTCCTCGGAGGGTAGATACTTTTTTCTTAGGGAGAATCGGGTTACATCAAATAAAAAAAAATTAAGATGAGCATACAACCGTAGTTCTAGCTATCTTAAACGCATTGTTGTCGGTCGCAATTTTCGATTGAGCGATCAAAATTTAGTTTTAATTGTATCGTTATGCTCGTCTCTAATCGAGCTCCTTAAAATGATATGTCAAATGACTATCGGCCCCGTTTCAAATTTTTGAGTTAACCTCCCCACCCTGCCAAAAAAACAAAAAGAGTGTAAATATACGTTTATTGAAGAAATTCAAAATTTATTGTATTTCTGTCATTAAAAAGATCATCTAATTTTTCTTTAATTTATTTATTTTTATTTTGCGATTGTTGTGTAATCTTTAGTTTAATTTTTTTAATAGCAATTTTTAACAGAATAATTTATTTTTACAAATTTTTCACACTGTTCACTGTTAAAAAGGATTACTTAAGTACCTTTTCTGACACATGTAATATCTAAATAAAATTTGGATTTATTTAACTTTTCGTTGTTTTATTCAACTTAGAGAATTAAATTCTCATTTTGTTCAGAATTAAATTTTGTTCAGAATTAAATTTTCTACAAGTTTTCGTAGAAAATGGTTAACTAACCATTTAACAGTGTTATCGAACGTCAAACATAAAAACAAGTTTTTTTACCGCAATTTATTGGTTTTCACTCCCAGATTTCTCAAAAATTCTGCAAGAACTGTTCTGGGACCTATTTTATTCCATCTCTTAAACATCTCGATAAAAAAGAAGAAATCACCGATTCTGCCCCTTAATTAACGTTCTTAAAATTTCAATACGACCTCATTTTACCGGTGTAGCTGAAATCTCAGCGAAATTTTTCACTAGCCGTAACTCGCGATCGAAGCGTTTTAGAATATATGTTTACGCGAACTTTTTGTATTATTTTCACGAGTAGAATAGGTTATAAAAGTTCCGAGAGAATTTCGTGATATACTGCGTACCCAAACGCACGAGCGCGCGCACGATAATTAAGGAGTAAAGAGAAATTATTTGCGAACCGATTCTAGATTAAAATAAGGAAAAAATTCATACAAAGTCCGAAAAGGCTTTGTCGTAAAGTTACAGCAAGCAAAAAATTTCACCTGGATTTCAGTTTCTTCGGTGAAATGAGGTCGCACTGAAATTTATAAGGCTTTACATAATGGGTAACCGCGATTGTTTCTTACGTTTTTGACTTGAAACATTGAATAAAGCGGGTCGCAAAACTGTATCTCCCGTAGTTTTCGCGATATGTAGGTAAACCAAAAAAATTCGGTGTCGAAAAACCATTTTTTTCAGGTTTGTAACTAACTTACAATAAGTCAGTTAAACGACTAATAAATGCGGTAAATTTTATCATCAAAACTTGTAGAGAATATACGTGCGAGCAAATTGATGTAATTAAGTCTACGAGAAAGAAAAAATCAAAACAGAAGAAATCTAACGTAAAAATATTATCGGTCAATTCAGACTTCGTTTCCTCTGTTATACCAAGGTGTTACTTAAACAAACTTGTTATTTTGTTACCGCCATAGTTACCGGCTGTTTATACTTATTATATTACTAATATGAATTATTAAAACTATTTACTTAAAATACGGCTGCATATATATTTAATTGTATCCGTGAATTAGTGCTACGGTGAAAAATAATCTAAAGAAATTAGTTACGTGAATGTACATTGTTTATATTTTTTGGTCCTCCGGCCAACGGATATGTGAAGCGTTTAAAGTGATACTTTTCAAATTATAAAATAAAGAATTAAAATATAAAATCCACTTACAAACAATCTTTTAATGCGACCTAGCACTTTCGGAAACCAATTCCATCTTCAGGAACGTAATTTTTTTTTTATTAACTAAAAATTTGTCGTCATGAGTGCGCGTAACATATATAAAAGCGGTCGTCATGTGTCAAAATTGCGTCGACTTTGTACTGGTAATGCGTATATTATTTGAAAAATCGAAAACGTCAATAAAACTATCTGGGTTATAATTACGGTTGTTATTTGTAATACGCATAGCGAAATGACCGATCGGTGTATTTCAATGTATTTCAATTCACAATATGCGAATTTTAAGCTATGTTCGCCTTGAACATTACAATTTTTTATTGTTTTAGATGGATCTGTATAGTTTATAGGTTTTATTATTTTATTATTAGTTATATATGCAGTTTTTAAATCGAATAATTTCAATATTCTGTTGAAATTTCTATAATTTATGTCATACTCGATTTTAGTATAGGTATTACCGTTATTGTTATAATTTAATTTTACGTAATTTATCTATTAAATTTTTAAAATATCCGTTCGTTACGGCGATGTACTTAATATTATTTATTTCGGTTTTTAATTTTATATCGTATTTTAAATATTTTAAGGCGAGGAATTAAACGCGGCCGTTTTATAGTTCAAAGGATGAAAGGATTCGTAATGTACTATTGTATTTTGCTTAGCGGGTTTCCTGAAAAGACTTTTGAATAAAATTTACTTAGTAGCGGGGAAATTAATATGATTTATTAAAGGCCTCATCGGCATATCTATTTTATGTATTTTAGGTAAAGCTCTAAGTAGAGGCTTTTGCATCGGTTTAATATAATCATTCTTGAAGGTGCGTTTACTATTTGGGGTCTTTGATTTCTTTGAATTTATATTGTTATCGATAATAACCGGGGTGTCAGTTTTATCAGATTCTGCTTAGCAGAAAAACGTAAATCTATGTTATCGTCATGCGTCCACTATCATACCTGATTACACGCAGAAATATTCATCATTACACAAGCTACTCCGCATATTTAGCTTCTGTTTTAGATTCATTTACAAAGTCTAATCGGTTACAACGAAATTCAGGTCGTTTAACTACACAAGAATTAAACCACACGCTTACCTTATTGCGATAATCACAGTACATGCGTTTTGGTCGTAAGATACACAGTATTAAAAATAATAAATTACTGCTAAACATAGTAAACTTATCTCTTTCGATCCGTTCTCGGATAAGTCAGGTTTACTACGCGTAGAAGGCAGACTGCAACACTCTTTATTATACTACCGTATAAAACATCATATTACATCCAGATGTTAAACATCACAAGACCGACCATTACGGCCGAACATTTACGGCTTCTAGATGTCGGTACTCGGTTAACATATCATTCCCTGCGTCAGAAGTACCAGATACTAAATGCCAAAACAACTATTTCATCGATCGTTAATAAACGTTTGACTCGCTTCAAGTTTAACGCAAGAATACAAAAACTCAACGACTCGGTCGACTACAACGTTTTAGAGTAGTTCCTTCTCGACCATTCTCTACTTTTACAGTGGATTATGGCGGTCCGATTATGATACGCCAGGCGGGCAGCGATCTAAGTATTTCACACTAAAGCTTATATTGCACTGTAAGGCGATACATTTAGAACTAGTTTCTGACTTATTTACACAGTCATTCATTGCAGCCTAAAAAGATTCGTATCTCGTAGAGGTACTCCTAACCAAATCTTTTCTGACAGCGGTACTACCTTTCGCTCTGCTAAAAATGTACTTTACAACTTATATCGACTCTATCGATCAGATAATTTTAAATCAAAAATTCAATCGTTTTCAACAAAACAAGATTTCAATCGGTCATTCGTTCCTGTCTCATCTCCTCATTGCAACTAAAGGTATCAAAAGATCACATGCGTCGTGTTATCGGTCAAACGATTCTTAACTCTGAGGAATTATAAACAATTTAACGCAGGTTGAAGCTTGCCTTGAATCCCTTCTCTTATTCTCTGTTTCTACAGACCGTAGAGATCCTCGGCCTTTAACTCCAGAACATATTCTCATCGGGTCTCCACTTGCATCCTTGTCTGAGCCCGGTTATCAGAAAATTCAAGTCGATCTTTTAGGACGCTGGCAACTATTGTAAAAATTTATTAGGTCTATTTGGAAGTGTTGCTCTAACGACTATCTTGCATTATTTGCAGCAACGAAATAAATGGCAGTTTCCCAAACGAAATCTTTCTGTCGGTGATTTGGTTCTGATCACCGACGAACATTCCACTTTTTTTTTTTTTTTTTAGGGCGGAAAACGGTTGAAAGTTATCATCGCCCGGAAAATACATAAATAAAAGTAAAATAAAAAGTAATTAAAACTTAAAACTACTATCACAGTAAGCAAAATCCGGAATGGGTGTAAAAGGCCCATTCTCGGGGCCATATTAAAACTAAATAAAACTTAAAGCTAAAAAAAGAGATAAAACTTAAAAAAAATATCACAAAAATCTTACAACTAATATCACAGTCAGTCTCAGTCTTTAAAATATTAAAAGAAATAACTTATAAAATTTAACAAATTCCGATAAGGAGTGTAAAAGGCTCCTAATCGGATAAAAAATAAAAAAAAAACATTCAGTGAAAAAAAAATAAAATAAAATAAAAACAATAAACTTATTTAAAAACTAAAAGTATTAAAAAATATAGGCAGCAGTATTAAATTTTTTGTATTAACCCTATACTACGCAAAAACAGAAACATCCGGTCTAAAACCTCTTCATCATTACACAAGATACCACGGATGTTTCTGGGTAGTTTATATTTACGACGCAATGCCGCATAACATATGCAGTCCACGAGTATGTGGCGCACAGTCACGCGGCAGTTACATCTTGCGCATAGAGGTGGTTGTCCTCTTGTAAACAGGTACTCGTGTGTCCTATCCGCAATCGACAGAGAACTACTTCCTCACGCCGGGGTTTTCTGTATGAGGAGTCCCATGGTAACACAGAATCTTTAATCTGACGGAGTTTATTATCAATGGTAGCCGTCCAATCACCTTGCTCTTAATAATTGTTTTACATAATTAATGAAATCAGAAGTAGCAACTCGGGTGGTGAAAGGAGGCTGGTTACATGCTTCTTTGGCAGCGGAATCTGCATGTTCATTACCTGGAATCCCTACGTGGCTAGGGACCCGGCAAAAATTTAATTCTGTGTTGCGATTATTCAACTCAGCGATTGCGTTGTAAATTTCAATGACGATAGGATGTTTGGAATAAAAGGTTTTTAAGGCTTGGAGAGCACTACACGAGTCACTGCAAATAAGAATTTTTCTATATTTAGGGTTAATGATGTTTAGAGCCTTATTTATAGCGTATAGTTCAGCGGTAAACACACTCGTAATACCGGGTATAAGTTCTTTCATTGACAACAAATGCACACCCGACTGTATCGTTTTGTTTCGATCCATCAGTGTATACAACCGCGTCTGGTTTCATCTTGGAGAGAACACACTGAAACATTTGCTGAAAGACAATAGATGGTGTTGATTGTTTATTGTATGTGGTCAGGTCAAAATTAAAATTTATAAGGTTTATTCTCCACGGAGGATATGAGCAAGGATATATAGGAAAGAATGACGGTTTGTCAACATTTATATGCTGCAGCAGACGCCAGGTACGGATACCTACCGGTGCAGTACGACGTGGATGGTCCTCATACTTTCCTAGATTAGGATTTCTAAAGACCGACTCAGGAGACGGGTGATTTGGTTGTCCTCTGAGACGAGCAAAATACGATAATAAAAGCCGGTCTCGTCTATCCCAAAGTGATGGTTCACCACAGTCTACAAGTAAGCTTGCGACAGGACTAGATCTAAACGCGCCTGTGGCAAGCCGAAGGAAAGCATGATGTACACTATCCAGCATTTTAAGCACGGTTTGACGAGCTGAAGAGTAGGCCACACAACCGTAATCTAAACGGGAGCGAACAAAGGAATAGTAAAAACGTATCGTACATGATCTATCGGCTCCCCGGTTGGTGTTAGTAAGGACTCGCATCATATCTAGAATTTTGGAACATTTTGTTTTCAATTCTTTTAAATGTTTGACCCAAGTAAGACGGCTATCAAAAAATAAACCTAAAAACTTGACGTAAGTAGAGATAGTAATAGTCTCACCGTTCAGAAAAATTTGCGGAATAGAAGGGTTTCGTAGCCGAGAAAAAACTACACGTTTTGTTTTTTCGGATGAAAATGTGAAACCAGTAATCCTGGACCAAGCTTCAAGGTGAGATATAGTGTTCTGCAGTAGTCTCTCTGCTGTAGGTGCCGAACGGCTTGCGATGTAGATAGCAAAGTCGTCAGCAAATAGAGAGCATGAGACAGGAGCCTGAACACATTTGGTAATATCGTTTATGGCTACAGAAAATAAGGTGGCACTTAATACGCTACCTTGGGGCACTCCATTCTCCAAGATGACACTATCTGAGAGCGAATCATCCACACGAACACGAGCCGTTCGGTGATTTAAGAATCCCCGGATAAAAGCAAGCATATTGCCCTTGATTCCCCATTTTTTGAGAGTGTTAAGAATACCACGTCGCCAGGCTGTGTCATACGCCTTTTTTATATCGAAGAAGATAGCGACGAGGTGCTGCCGATTTAGGAAAGCGTTTTGTATGGCTGTTTCCAGTGACACTAAATGGTCAATAGAAGATCATCCTTGTCGAAAACCACACTGTTCTGGAGATAGAAAGCCATGTTTCTCCAAGTACCATGTAAGTCTGCGGTTTACCATTCTCTCCATTATTTTACACAAAACGCTTGTTAATGAAATAGGGCGGTAGCTTGAGGGGTTCGTTTGGTCTTTACCAGGTTTTAGTACTGGTATAATAAATGCTTCAGACCAGCCGGGTGGGAAGACTTGTTCGGATAATAAACCGTTGAAAATATTCAAAAAGTTGTTGTGCCGAATTAGGAAGGTGTGAAAGCATGGAAAGGCGAATGTTGTCCGGTCCAGGGGAAGTGTCCCGTGAATTTTTAAGTGCATGTAACAATTCTTTAAATACGAATGGAGTGTTTAATTCACCAACCGAATCACCAATGTTTAACGATAATACTTCTATTTGTATCTTGTAACGTTGAAAATCGTTATTATATGATGAGGTGAGAGACACCGAGCGGAAAGATTTTGCTAGACTATTTGCCACTTCCGAGGATGATGAAAGGAGTTCTCCTTCATCAATAAGACCGAGAATAGATTGTTTCGGTGATCCGAAAATTGCACGAATTTTCTTCCATACAGTAGACGTGGGAGTAGTGCGTGAGATAGTGCTCACGTATTTTGTCCATGAATTCCTCTTAGCGTCCAAGAATACTCGACGGTACACCGCTCTAGCCCTGCGGTATAAATTTAGATGTTCTGTTGTAGGCCTGCGATTAAATTTACGTAGTGCCTACCGTCGATTCCTAATAGCATTTTTGCAATCATCGTTCCACCATGGAACGAAAGGACGTCTAGGATTACCCGATGTTTGTGGGATATATCTGTTGGCATTCTCAAGTATCATGGACGTAAAAGAAGAATACTGGTCGAGGATGTTCGCTCCATCGTCATACTGAGATTGGAATGCTTTATGGTATCCGTTGCAATCTGCCTTTTCAACAATTCATCTGCGTGGTCTTCTTTTAATCTCGCAGTCTACACCGAAACCAATAATAATTGGTCTATGATCACTGCCGTGAAAGTCATCACAGACCGACTAATTAAAATGAGGGAGCACATTCGGTGAGCATATGGAAAGATCAAGGTTAGATACAGTACCAGTTGATAAGGACATGAATGTGTGTGATCCATTATTCAGTAGGCAAAGGTCAAAATCTTGTCTCAATCTGTTTATCATATTTCCTCGAGTGGAGCAGAAGGTTGAGCCCCAGGAAATATGATGGGCATTGAAGTCTCCTACTATTAACGATGGAGATGGTATTTGTGTGGGAAGATTTGAGACATCTAAAGCACTGAACTCAGTGTTCGGTGAGAGATACAGATTGCAGATATGCAATTTGAAGGGAATAGAGACCTTTACTGCAATAGCAGGAATGACAGTGGTTAGTTGAATTCTTGTAGCTGACACCCCATTCTTAATGAAAATCGCTACTCCACCACTCTCCCTACTGTCTACTAGGCAGTCGTATCTCTCGCAGAAGTATCCTCTGAGTGTAATTCGGTCATGTTGTAGAAGGTGAGTTTCTTGGAAACACATGATTAGTGGATCATGTGTGTGCGCTAATACTCTAATATCTTCAATGCGGGACCGAATACCTCTAACATTCCACTGAATAATGTTCATAAGTGTAAAAAATAAATAAAAAAATAAATTTCGGAAATTATATAAAAATTAGTTGTACGTGATTCGGTTTTTCTTTTTTGTATTTTTTATTTTAAAAAACTCCGATGCCCTAGGGTCGGGTGGTTCTTCAACCATATCCTTCAGTAAATGAGGTGATGGTGGAGGAGATTTTTTTGAATGGGATGCTGCAGTTAACATCCCAGAGGTGGTGGTTATGTGGGTTCCCTTTCCGGGGAGCTTATTAGGTGGCTTACTACCAGCTGTGATAGTCGCTACTCGTGCCGGTACGACTTTGGGAGCAGTTACTTTCGTGTGTATCACATTGTTGGATTCACTAACTGCGACGAAAGACGTTTTATTCATCTTTGTCAGCTCTGAGATAGTGGCTGTAAGTGAAGCTACTTGATCAGAAAGCATCTGAACAAGTTTTTTAAGCTCATTGCAGGATCCGCACTGCTGATTATTGACATTTGTAGGAATTTGTTTAGATGTAGCGGTGGCAAAAGATACATCTGGTTTAACCAGGTTCCGTGAATTATTTAACTTTTTGTATTCTCTTCGTGCAGCCGGGAAAGATAACTTTTGCTCCGTACAGATTTTGAGAATTGCCTTTTCTTCTTTAAAGATTGGGCAATCTCGGGAGCGGGATGTATGTGGACCACTGCAGTTTGCGCATTTTTCACTTTCTTCGCAGTTAGTGTCGTTGTGACCTTCTTTAGCACATCGAGCACAGATCTCAGTTTTTGTACGAGATGTTGTAGTGTGACCAAAACCTTGGCATCTGAAACATCGCCGTGGGTTGGGTATGAACGGTCGTACCCGAACCGAGAGGTAACCCACTTTAATCTTTTCTGGTGGAACAGGGAGATTAAATGTTAATATAAGAGACGGTGTCGGTTCTTCTGTTCCGTTCTGCCGTTTCATAATACGTTTCACTTCAACAACATCTTGGTGGCAAAGCTCGTCAACTATTTCATCGATATGTATATCTAAGAGGTCTCGACAAAAAATTACACCCCTGCTCGTATTTAAAGTTTTGTGGCTTTCAGCACTTATATTTATACCACCCATATTACGGAGACGTAAGATTGATCGACTCTGTTCGTCGTTGAATGTTTCAACCAGAATCGATCCGTCGCGTAATTTCCTGATGTTCTTCGGGGAGCCATTTGCACCTGTTACAGTTTTATTTATAAGGAAAGGTGAAACCTTTTGGAGGGAGCCACCTTCCTGACTATTTCGGAGAACAATGAATCGAATATTTTTAAGGTTCAAGTCTTAAACATTCCACTGCACTGCAACGGAAGCACAGAATTGTTACTCAAGTTTATACTGATTCTAATAATCTTGTGAGAGTGGCTAATGTAAATACCGCTAAGGTCTACTAAATACCTATACATAAATTATGTTTATTACCGATTATAAGTGACTGAATTAATTTATATATTAAGATGAGTAATAACATTTTTTAAAGGTTATAATGGCATTTGTAACAATAATTTATTATATTTGTTATTTACGGTTCAATATTATCATTTAATTCCATTTGTTTTGTATTTAAATATTTTATTAATGTATATTCTAAGATGCATACTTATGTTGACGTAATTCTAATTCTCATTTTCATATTGCTCCCATAGGTCTATAAAATATTACAGACTTATGTACGACATACAGATACAAATGCATACAACATAAATATACATACAAAATACAAGCAAACATATACACTATTGGCTACTTAGGCTACCAGCTGCTAAAGGCTAATTTGGTTGCATTAAGGCAACAAAATGGTATACTCATTATTTGCTTACGGTTAGAGTTCCAAGCTCAGGATGATATATTCATCATTTGCTTGGGGCTGGAATCCCAAATACAGTACATCTTGACGCATGAGGCTGCACGAATTACATTACCAAAGAAATCTTAGATCTTTGTGATGCTAGATACAATCGGTGTAGAGGTTTAGCCTACCCTACATAATTTCCATCGGTATGATTGTCTTGGTTAAAGGATACTTCTTAATGCGTAAATCATCACGAACATTATAAGAAATCCTAGATCGGTGCAATGCTAGGTATATAAACCGATAAAAATAATCAGATTATTTACGGTTATGCATATTTATGATTATTACATAAATAAATCTATTTATGAGCATTATGATTTATTCTATTTATTGCATAATCGATTTTAACCGATACATAATATATTTAAATAAGTGAATGTAATTACAATTTGTTGTGAGAAAACGATTACATACTATCTGTGATTCATATTTGATCACAATTTGTTCTCGACTTGAATTTAGACATTTCTATTATGACTTTGCAATATGCACCTTGTAACTTCATTATCTTGATAAATACAACACTTCATAAGTTATGCGCGTGATATTATTACATTACATTTAAGTGTTAATAGCGACTTGTTTTTTGTTAACGTAAGTTACTGTGTAGATTATTTGTTTACTTTCACTGTCTACACTATTTGATATGTACAATTATATTGAACCTGCGATTCAAAAATTGTTATTACTTCTAAATTTTATCTTTGAATGAGGAAAATGTCTTGTAAGATTTTTTGGCGGGCATTATCTGGTCAATCCCGACTTCGTTTCCTCTTAATTTGTAATACCAAGATTTTTCTTTCCGTAAATGTAAACAAACTTGTTATTTTGTTACCGCCACGGTTACCAGCTGTTTATACTTAATATGCATTATTAAAATTAGTATTTCATCGCGTATCAAACGACACATATCACACTCGCAATAACGCTTATACAAATAAAGGTTAATAAAGAATTTACTCAAAATATGGCTACTTGTAAATTTAATCGATATCCGTAAATTAATGCTAAGGTGAAAGCGATGTAAAGGTTTCAGTTATGTGAATCTACATTGTTTAGTTTTAATAGAAATTGAAAACAACTGTTTTACAATAAATTCAGTAACCGTTGAAAAATTAAAATACTTTTTATAGAAAAAAGTACTCCTAATTTATTTAAAAAATAAAAGATACAAAACATTCAAAAAAATTGCTCGATCGGGAGACTAATTCCAAGAAACAAGTCGTTTATCGCATCCTGCTGTGGGGGTAGTAGAGGGAATAATTTTTAAACGTTACGTCATTGTAGATTTTAGCATTTTGTCGAGTACCACGAAGCGGTTTAACACTTATCCAGTTACGTTCAACAATGTCTTTAACAACGCCTCGTATAAATGATTAATACGAGAAAAAAATTAGACGATTACAGTATTTCCAACAGTAAGGTGTATGAAACATCAAAAGTATAATAACCAAATAAGGAGCTTCGTTGGTATTCGTTCTGAACGACACTATAAAGAACGATGCTGTTTCAAAGTTTGTTCACCTTCTAATTGTGCAACTCGATTTAACGATAAAGATTTAAAACAAGCAAAATCTTATTCGATAAAAACCGATTTGGTAATAAAAGAATGTTGCTATCAAATGAAATGTTATTTCTACCGAGTGAAAACTTAACCGACCGGATAACAATGGTGGAAAAAATAAATAAAACTACTTTCTGAACTTTTTACGGTGTAGATTTTTTTAATTAAAGTTCTTTTCAGAACTACAACACAACAATGCACATATACACTTATATGCACGCGCGC
Organism: Lycorma delicatula; assembly: GCF_047948215.1. NCBI lineage: Eukaryota > Metazoa > Arthropoda > Insecta > Hemiptera > Fulgoridae > Lycorma > Lycorma delicatula. The sequence goes on from NC_134456.1 coordinate 3,173,585, forward strand.
ACACACACTTTAAACCCCCATACAGTAACGGTCGGGTAATGGCGTAAGTTTTTTTTCTTAACTACATTAGTCAATGCTTAACCGGAAGGCGGAAAGGAATGATGGTGGAGGGGCGAGGCCAGCGTCACGTGATCAATATACTACAATCCTATCGGTTCGGGGTGACCTTGACCTCTGTGACATCACAAGATCAAAGGTCAACGTTGTCCTTCACTACCAATTTCTACACTACTCTTATTCCTCAAGTTGATAATTAATTCAGCCGGTGGTTCTAATCCTTTTTAAAATACAAAATACAAATAAATTTGATGACAATGCCGATAAATTAAAAAACATTTTAGTCTTAATTCGGCCTGATTCGTAAAGTTAAGTTACTATTTTTAACCGGTTATAATTCTAAGAAGAAAGTCAATAGGGGGTAAAATAAACTTCAAGCGAATAATATATTTTGTTGTATTTTACAAGTCGAAATCACTTCTTCAAATATCATTATTACGCCTAACGTTTCTTAGAAATGGAGATAACACCCGTTCAACCTTTTCCCTTGATTTTTCAACGCAATCCTTTAACAAAGTCATTGCTCTATCTTTGTTCCACTGAATAAAGACAATTTACTATTTTTATTTTATTTACAATACAGATTTAGAATAATAAATTGAATCGACTAATAACATCTGTACACATCAACTAGTTTGGACGTTTTATAATGAAGATCAGTTGTAAGAACATAAAAGAACTAGATTAGAGAGAGTTTTGTGAAGCGTCAATTTAATTACAGATCTAGCAAAGGTTAATAAATTTTTCACATTTCAGAGGAAAAAAATTAATTTTCACACGACTGTTTCAACAAACTTTTATGGAAAATTAATTTTTACAGTAAGCAGTAGTCAAATAGAAGACTTACACAGCACGTGCACATTCGTACACGCCTAATTTTAATAGTCTAACCACGTTTTTCCTCTACGCCTTCATTTCCTCTACAAGGAAAACAAGAAAGTTATTAAAAAAAGGTATATTTTTTTTTACTATAAAACGTAAAAAATAAATACTAATTTACTTCACATTGTATAAACCTAGCAAACTATCTACAACTTCATACTTATTTTTCGTACATTAAGAGAGTTTAAAGTTAATACTTTTAATTTTTATAGCTTTGATCTACTTATCAAGTAGTTCTAGTATTAAAGAATTCTATAACGTTAAACGATTAAGAATCGATTGTACTATACCGCATGTAGTTAGACGGCACGATTCCCACACTTTTTCGCTAAGAGGTAGTTATTCGAAAACAATCGTTCCACGATTCGAATTCCCATCCGTCGTCATGAATTCAACGAACGGAATAGAGGCTAAACGGTTCTTTTTTTACACATAGATTCCATAATAACAAACGCATTGCTGACGTAAATGTCAAATAAATCGGACAAACCGAATAAAAAAAAATTTGTGAAATAACGATTTAACCGGTATAATATTATAATAGATGCTAACAATAAAGATTTAACCTGATGTCCAAGTAAACCGTTTCACCGCATCACAGTATAGTTACAGCGTCACAAAACTAAGCGTTACGAACTATTTCAAACGGTAATTTTATTTTACAGTTTGTTTATAAATTACGTCTGTAAACGTAATTATTTAAAGGGTAAAGCATACACACTTAAAAGGAAAAATACGTAAGGGTAAAAAGCCAAACACCGATTCGTCAAAGTGCAAAATCTCAATTTTTTTTTTTTGTCTTCAGTCATTTGACTGGTTTGAAGCAGCTCTCCAAGATTCCCTATCTAGTGCTAGTCGTTTCATTTCAGTATACCCTCTACATCCTACATCCCCAACAATTTGTTTTACATACTCCAAACGTGGCCTGCCTACACAAGTTTTCCCTTCTACCTGTCCTTCCAATATTAAAGCGATTATTCCAGGATGCCTTAGTATGCGGCCTATAAGTCTGTCTCTTCTTTTAACTATATTTTTCCAAACGCTTCTCTCTTCATCTATTTGCCGCAATACCTCTTCATTTGTCACTTTATCCACCCGTCTGATTTTTAACATTCTCCTATAGCACCGCATTTCAAAAGCTTCTAATCTTTTCTTCTCAGATACTCCGATCGTCCAAGTTTCACTTCCATATTAAGCGACACTCCAAACATATACTTTCAAAAATCTTTTCCTGACATTTAAATTAATTTTTGATGTAAACAAATTATATTTCTTACTGAAGGCTCGTTTCGCTTGTGCTATTCGGCATTTTATATCGCTCCTGCTTCGTCCATCTTTAGTAATTCTACTTCCCAAATAACAAAATGCTTCTACCTCCATAATATTTTCTCCTCCTATTTTCACATTCAGTGGTCCATCTTTGTTATTTCTACTACATTTCATTACTTTTGTTTTGTTCTTGTTTATTTTCACGCGATAGTTTTTGCGTAGGACTTCATCTATGCCGTTCATTGTTTCTTCTAAATCCTTTTTACTCTCGGCTAGAATTACTATATCATCGGCAAATCGTAGCATCTTTATCTTTTCACCTTGTACTGTTACTCCGAATCTAAATTGTTCTTTAACATCATTAACTGCTAGTTCCATGTAAAGATTAAAAAGTAACGGAGATAGGGAACATCCTTGTCGGACTCCCTTTGTTATCACGGATTCTTTCTTATGTTCTTCAATTGTTATTGTTGCTGTTTGGTTCCTGTACATGTTAGCAATTGTTTTTCTATCTCTGTATTTGAACCCTAATTTTTTTTAAATGCTGAACATTTTATTCCAGTCTACGTTATCGAAAGCCTTTTCTAGGTCTATAAACGCCAAGTATGTTGGTTTGTTTTTCTTCAATCTTCTTTCTACTATTAATCTGCCGCCTAAAATTGCTTCCGTTGTCCCTATACTTTTCCTGAAACCAAATTGGTCTTCTCCTAACACTTCTTCCACTCCAATCTCAATTACGGTTTAGAAAAATCATAATGTGTTAAATCAATAAAAATTAATGTAAAACGAGTAAAAAAATTAAATCGATGAACGATAATTTTTTTTCTAGATATAAATTTTAATTTTCCATAAAATCGCTTTCAAAACCAAAATAACACACGGTATCACGAACGAAATGAAGAAGGATGGTCTTATTTGTTACACGATCACCGATTCTGTCGTTACTTAAATTTTCTACTTTTCAAGATAAGTTATCAATTATACAAGATTACCACGATAAGTATTTTTTTTTTTTTTTAATTTAACAATGTTTTTAATACTTATAAATTTATTAAAAAATATTAAAAGACCTAATCATCCTTTAATTAAAAATAATATAATATATAATTTTTTCCAAAAATATTTTTAAAAATTAAGAAAATGAACAAAAATTGTAATTTATTACAAAAATCGACTTTGTTGTTAATTGTAATCTCCTCCACAATTTACAAAAACAAATACCGTCTCTTGTATTTCGGGATTAAAAACGGTGGAGACAATGACGCCACAAAGATGTGTACTGTATTTCTTAAAATCTCATTGTAACGCTATTAAAACAAACAACAGATGAAGTGAAATCAATCGGTCAAAAAATTTACAGAGTAGAATTTTACCGGTTCAAGTATCAGACGTGTGATAATTTCAGTCGTTTAGTTGAAGTCTTTTTTGTAGCGGTAAAAGTCGGTGACACAAACGATATTAGTTGGAGGCGCAACAGACCTGCCTAGAGCGAAGCGAGCAGAATCAGATCGGATGCAAGATCTCTACTTGAATATGAAAATAGGCCGTAATCTACACCGCGATGTCAACATTCACTACTCCGAATAGAGGGGTTCTACTCGTACAACCGGACGACCGACCGCAAACTATAACATAATATGATAATATATCCTCGAATACATCAGCGATTTCACTCGCTGTAAAAGACTAGATTAGAATACTTTTGAAATCAGACATCGTTGCGATTTCTGTTTCTCATTATCGGCAATAATTAAAAAGTTATCAAAATTTACTAAAATAAATTATCGCTTCAAAAAAAAATTAAATTATTATTATTAAATTATCGCGTCGCGGAAAAATATAGGTCGTACGGAAAATAAAGATACTTTCGATTCGCCAAGAAGAGTAAGTCGAGCGTGAACTGCCGACAACTAACCCAGACCGCTCTAGATGCGTCAGCGAGACAACTGTAGAAGTAGCTGATGATAACCGCGCTATCGCATTAAATAAATTTTTTATTTAATAAACATTAATTAAATCGCGCGAGAAAATACTCTATTATTACTAAAGATCTATTCAGAACTTGACTTGCTCTTTAATCATTTTACAGCTGATGTACAGCAACGATCCCAAAGTTTTTCTAGTTGTTTCCAGGCTTTCCTACCGATTTCCCGTTTTAAAACAGATATTTAATCATCGTACTCCTTCCTTTTTAAGGTAGAAGTAAGATAAGATAATTTATCGAGTATTTGTTTTTAAAATAATATACGTACGCTTACAAGTAAAAGACGTACGTAAATATTAATTTTAAAAGGAATCTTATACGTACAAATGCAAATTAATGTGTACTTTTTCTTAAGAAAAAGAGATATTTTATTTATTTATCAGCGGTCTTTGATACAAGTCTGAAGCGTGAAAAAAGTCTGAAAAGATAATATTGTTGTAGAGTTGCTTTTTGTTTTTAATACTCACGGTTATTAAGACTGAAATATTTAGGTTAAAAATATCTGAATTATCAGGAGCTCAACGGGAAAAGTTATCACCCGGTGGTCCTTACGCGCTCACAAGGGGACGACAGCGTTTACTGACGGAATCGCTGTAGTAAACAATCGGACGATAAAATATTTTGCTTTATAACAGATTTTACAAATAAATCTCGTAATTCTTTAATGAAAACCGATCGATTATACAGTAACACTGTTTTATACGAATCTTCAACGCCATGAATAAGCGCAGAAGCTTTATATTAATGCTACGAACCGAAATTATTTCCAATATTATAACAAATAATAAAAATATTTTTCACTAACGCGATCGTACAAAAAGAATTCACTTCATTTCATTTATATCTTTAACTCGAAACGTAATGGTATTTTTTTTAATACAATGGAATATTAAAAAACGAAAAGAGAGACGGAAAATATTTCTCTTGCTATTAAATGTTCTCATCGTTCGCACTACAATAGTTCATCGTAAAGAAAAGAAAAAAGTATATACATATTAAAATGACCTCCGTAAAATTCCCACAATCAAACAACAGCGCTGCCGGGTGAATGCGTACGGTAGCGCACACTGACGATCAAGTAATAGTCTATTACTCTAATAATAAGCATTCACAATGTATCGCTGTGACTGGACCGACTGTACACCGTAGTGTATAAAATATAGAATTGAGCCGTATCGCCTTAGCGTAACTTACTCCATTTTCAACGTAACAGAGCGGATGGCCGATAATAGTTACTCAAAAAATCAAAATGCTACAAGTATCCAGAAAATATTGGTAAAATTTTTCCGTTTCTTTGATCGCTTTTCGCTTTCACCAAACGTAGGCGCATTTTTTGCTTAATTACAAATTCTGAATTCCTTTGATGAAACGAATAATATAATCTTGAACGAAAACGAAATGTTTATATCAGAATCCATCTGAACTCTCTACTCGCCGCAGATATATGTTTATAAAGAATAAAAGAATACTGAAACAACTGCCTGTCATCAACACGGACTCTACAAGCGCAGCCGCCTCCATCAACCCGCACAAATACGACGAACCCGGTAACTCAAAAAAGGTTCCTATATTCTCAACGCGGATCGAACGGGTGTCTAGCCGACATCTACTGAAAACCACGGGGCAATAAGCATCAAGGATAACAAAAGAGGGGGGACGATGATAAAGAGACGCCAATCAGAGAGGACAGCAAAACCTGACACCCAACGGCGCAGCACCTTTATTACCTTAGTTTCCCTTCCCTATATCACGGTATGTCTTAAATACATAATGTGTTCCCAAACAGCACATTATTCATGAACATTACCTTGGCTTACAACAAACATTACAAGTCGTCTTTCCTTAAGATTCCGCAAGTCACCGAGGTTAAGCTAAGAGGAAACCTTCCTGGAGGAATCTTTCGACCGTCCCTAGAATCGCTTGACGTGTGGAACTATCAGATCGAACGATATAAAGTATTAATTTTTCAAAAACAGACGTCCAATCTTCATCCAATCTTCATCAAGTCTGAGAACCCGCTTACGGGAACGTGCAATGAATCGTGTCAGAAGTTCGTCCGGCGGTATACTATAACTGCGCAACAAATTTAACTAATTTTCAAAAATGTAATCTTTTATTAGAAATTATTCAAATACAGGACTTAACGATTCGTAAATCCGGTTCAGGTATAAATAACAAAATTATTTTGTACTCTAGATTCCGCATGAATTTAGACAGAAAAAAGCAGCCGGCAGCTGTGGTATTTTGCATGTTCGCTCGATAAACCGTGAAATTTACTCGTTTATTTAGATTTGAAATTTATCTATACTATCTTCTATGCGAATACGATCGGAATGTATTAAGTAAACGTCGAAAAAGTACTACTTCAAGGTATACTTACTTTTATATTAAAAATTTTAGAAAGCTAACTTCACGCGTAAGAAAGTTAAATAAAACACAATTTATTTATCGAGAAGTTAATTGTACCGGCTGACAGATTTAGAGATACAATAAGAACAATATAAGTCACCGATATACGGTGCCGTACAATAAAGCGACTAAAACATTTAATACATACGTATACGTTATAGGAGAATCGTTTGGTATTAATCACAAACGCGTTAAAATAAAGACCGAACCGACAGTCGCAAAGGAACAGGTCGACCCGCACCGCTTCAGTTATGAACATCCACAAAAGATTTCACGAAATACTAAAGCTTACACTTCGAGGAAAACGAGTTCTAAGATTACAGGACTCCGAAACAGTTAAATAATCGACAATAATATTTCCTACTATAAACATCGATAAAACAAAGGCTAAACGACAACATGTATCGCGTAATACTAGCCGACGTTTAAACGTTCTATAATCCTGGCTTCATCGTTCGTCCGTCGGCATTTCATCCTCATTTCAAAACCTTCAATTTTCTACAGTCCCACAGACATCCTACAATTGCGATCGTAAAGATGTAATCTACGGTCCACCAGAACGCTCGAATTATCTAAATTTTATTACCCCCCCCCCTCCCCACCGATGGGTTAGCTGAAATGAACCCGGCTAAAAGACACGTTGTACGTCAAGGTGTGTTCCACCCGCAACTTGTTTTCTACCCTTGTCGCATAATCGATGATGTTTTATCGACTCCTATCGTACCGACAGAAAGATTAAACCGCAACAGTAAGACGCAACTACGATACAGACGCGAGTCCGGATGGCCTTCTAACGTCGCGCGAAAACATCCGAACTTCTAAAAATATAATCTAATCAGGTAGATTCCGAAGGAATTAAATCGCATTTACAACAAACCCGATCGCTGTCGACATTATTTTCAGAAAACAAGATTTTTGTTCTATCGAACGAATTTAAAGCGTCACCTATCGATGCCTAAACTCGATAAACGATACGATTGTAACCGGTATCGTTAACGCGTCAACTTCTTAACGTTATTTTTAACTTCTTACTCTCCTGCCGGTGAAAATAAAGTTAATAAGTACATAAACGCTTTCGGAATCGGCCGACATCCAAAAGGGAAAATATATTTGTGTGTACGGACGTTTGCCCGTATGTACTAACGCATACGCACGAATAACCGCTGAAATATAAGTGAATATAATGTAAACGTATTCGTGCATGTACGCAATCTTATAACAAATAAAGTCCGACCCAGACTCTTTTCAAGGCTCTTCTACCGCAGCTATCCTCTCTTCAATTACTACAGCTAGTCGGCCGACTCGGTTTATTACGTACTACATAATAAACACTTCCTACAGTGTACGTTAATAAAACCATCATTATATCGTAATTTCCGACGCGATAAATGAATACTTATTCTATCAGAGGTCATAGTACACCGTTATGCCCTTTGATATAAAAAAAATTAAATTAAAGTACAGTTCTACATCGTCCGAAGTCTGTCCCGATTCTCTCGGAAAATATCCACTGCAAATATTAAAACGCAAACGTCGGTTCGTGTGTACACGACCGGACACTTAATAATATAACAAGACTATAAGTTCAACGTCTATAAGTTAAATAATTTACAAAAATACGACGGTGATGGCGACCGGCATGTATTTATTTCTAAAAGCGATACAAAAATAAAATTTCTGAATAAAACAAAATAAAATCCGCGAAAGCCCGACTAGCAAACTGTAAACATTTCAATTCGGCCTCCGTTATAGAGAAAAAATTCCGCATTCGTTGCCGGTTCAAGTTCTTTTCAGTAAGGTTACACCACCGTTACGATAAATGAATCCACCACAGGGATCGGCAGAACGTTCATAATTCGGTCGGCGTCTTCCGCAATCCGAACGATTCTACAAACAGGTAAACGCGTTATCTTATTCTCGAGTGGCCTTTTGATGTTTAAAGGAAAAACAATTTTTTTTAGCAAGTGGAATGCAATTAAATCCGTCTTAAATTCACTAAAATAATAATATACAAAACTTGAAAAATTAGATCCGAGATTAAAAAATAACCCTTTTAAAAACAAGCCCGATTAGAAAGATCCAGCAGCAAGGGACTCTGTCCAGGTTCTGCGATAAAGTAGGGAGTAATAGACTCCTGCCAACTTTGCATTCCATTCCATTCCATTTTAGCAAGTATAACAGAACGATTCTAGCAAGGCGCTTTTCCCCTCTACTTAACAGCCGTACATCTACTCCACTCCGCAAGCGCCTTGCTAAACCGTTCGGCTATATGAGGTCTGTTCAAAAAATAACCGAACTTTCTTTAACTACCAACCGACGGAGAAATTTAGTGTCGTACGGTTGACAGCATCGTGTTCCACATAACCTCCTCTGTAACCGAACGTTCTTGAATTGTCGATATATCGTTTAGTTTTGGTGTTATTGTTATTCGAGTGCGACATTATTTAAGTATTAGTAGCGATTTTTGGGCGAGCGATACTCTGTTTTTTCGATTTTAATGGAATTGTGCATTTTAAATTCTCGCCTCGATGTGAAACGGTGATCCGTGCGTACTGTCAAGGCGTTTTACAACGTTACATGAAAAAATCCGCAAAAAGAGACCAAAGTTGGGACGTGACGCTTCATAATTCCTTCACCGCGACAATCTTTGTAGACAGCCTCGCAGTACTCCTTTGGACACGGGTTGTCGATCTCAAACGTACCTCTGTAAGTAGTATTAATCTCTTTCCGGCCGATTGTACTTGACGGCTTGGTTTCGGCCGGCCATCCATGTGAGATCTATGATATTTAGTAATCGTATGTCGGTGGAGATCATTCTGCACATTCGCTTCTCCGACCTGATAATTTCCTATTATGTGGCTGTACGAAAAATCGGGCTCTGGAGAGAGCGGTTTATTAGATCGAACCGAACATCTTAATCTCTATAATACAAACGTTACAAAATAAGGGTAATCGCATAATTACATTACATAAAGCGTAATAAGTGTCCTAAATATATGAAATTGTTTTTTAATCTGTTTCTTATCTTCGTTTTCTCAAACGAGACAGACTATATTTATTTGAAAGCGATAAAGAATAACTATTAGAGATATAAAAAACAGGAAACTTCTGATTAAAACAAGCGAATAGACAGGAAGGAGAGAAGAATTTTTATTATGAAAAAATAACTTTAATAACAAAGTTTACAGATAAAAGAAATACAACAAACGTAAAATACTTTTAAAAAAATCTCAATGTACCTTTTACATAAAAACAAAAAAAATGTTGATAATTAACAACAATAGATATAAAAAGGCTATTAAAATTAAGCTAATAATGAATGTAAATTGGTGTTTACAGTAGTATTCGGCCGATTGCACGGTCCAATAAAAAATAAGTCGTGTTATTAATAATTAAAAGGAAGTAAAAATAATTCAAAACGGTGTTAAGCCGAACAATATGTACAGCAAGATGCACAAAATCTACTTCTATCACGGGTCAATAAGCAGCTAAATTTTAAAGAAAAACATCATCATTACACCTCTAATATTTTACCGTAGAATATAAAAATAAGATTAAAATAATTAAAAAATAATCTTATCTAAAATTGTTCAAATAATAAAAAAAAAATAAATAAAAGTGTAACTACCTGTTTATTTTTTAAGTTAACAGATAGTACTGATCGATCAAAGGCGGTTGAATCCTTTGTTCATGAAATGAGTGTAATGAGGGACTTATCACAGGTCAGGTAATAACAACCCATCGACAGAATGGTGGTATAACCGTCTATGTCTACAACATATTTGTCCTAGAATAGAATCTATGTGCTTCGTACAACACGATTAGAAAAACTGGTACTCCAAAGTAGCATTTACATACAATTTTTCATAACAATACAACTTATAAATACGGTTTCAGTATATCAGTAAACAATTTTTCATAAAAAATGATTGGAAATACTCAATTACATTAGTAACACAAGTAGGCTGATAGTAGTAAAATAAAAGTAGTTTTATTAACATTTTATTTCGATTTAAAATAACAAACAGCAGATTAGTCGTATCTGAAAATAAGTATTAATCCCATATAAAAAGAAAATATATTTAAAAAGCCAAAAACAAAATATTTCTTTACTTTGTTATAAACAAAATTTTCATTATCAACCCCAAATTAAAATATTTTACTATTTAGGTTTTGTTTATGATGGGAGAGGCTTAAGGTATCAGGACAAAAATCACTCTTTTGTGATACACAAAGTGTACTTAGGTTCAAAGGAAATTAAAGTCGTAATGTAAAACCGCAAAAAAACCTGATGAAAATACCAAACATAAACTATGATAACAGACAAAAACTTAAAACTGCGATAATGGAAAACAGTCAAATGTATAAATTATGATAAAAGATTATGTCAAAAATTCACTCGTCAAGAATATATAAGTAATTTAAAGTGACATTACTCTGACATCCAACAATTTATCTCGCATTTTTTCCAGTTTTCTAAAACTCATTAATGAATTAAATTTTATACTATATTAATTCAATCTCAACCCTTCTACATAAAAACTGGATTGAGGCAAGGAGACGGCCTCTCACCACTCCTTTTTAACTGCGCCTTCGAATTTGTCATGAGAAAATGGTATGAAATAAATCCCAAAAATATAAAAATGGGTACTAAGAAAAACTCCATCACACTAAATCGCCTAGGATTTGCAGATGACATCGCTCTTTTAGCAAATAATATTCAAGAAGCCAAAACACAAATCATGAGCCTTCAAAACCTAGCACAAATGATAAGGCTTCATATCTCTTTCGAAAAAACTGAACTAATGGCCATAGATCTTCTGGTAATAGAGCGCATTACGGTAAACGATCAGAAAATTAAAATAGTAAAACGATTTAAATATCTAGGGGAAATAATAACTTATAATTTAAATGAAAAAATGACATGGCAAAAAAGGACAAATAAAATGATTAAATCCCAAAAATTAACTTGGTCAACATATAACAAAAAATGCCTTTCTGCTAGAACAAAACTTAAACATTATAAAACTGTAGTACAGCCAGAAGTCGCCTACGGAAGCGAGACCCTTTTCAAAATCACTCAGAAAAACCGAATTGAAAAAATTCTGAAAATAGAGAGGAGAATTGTCAGAACGTGTATCGATAAAAAACACCAAAAAGAAGGCCGATGGTGGATTGTGCCAAACGAGGTGGTGTATCGAGAAATAGAGCCTGTTACTGATACTATGCGGAAAAAAAGAATCTCTTTCTTCGGTCATCTCATAAGGACACCGGAAACAAGACTGTCAAGAAATATCATTGAAAAGCTCTGGTTCCAAAAGCTAGAAGTAGGATGGATCAAAGAAATTAGAGAAGATATGAAAGAATTGGGAATTTCCCTGACCGACCTACAGAATAAAACTGGAAAAATTACAAAGCTAAAAGATAAAAGCATTAGATTTAAACAAAAGACAGACAAACGACAAAATACAACGAAGAGGGTGTTTACGGATGAAGAAAAGAAAGCAAGATCTGAACGGATGAAGAAATACTGGGCAGCTCGAAAGAGTAAAATAACACGCTTTTCTCAGAAAAGATCCAACTAAAATTGACTTAAGTGGTCCCATGTTGGCCATAAAAGCATAATAATAATAATAATAATTCAATACGACTAAAAAACTAATTATATGTACATTGCAGAGAACAGGCAACAAAACCTACAATCTGCGATCGACCGTTTAACAAGAATGAATTTTGTTTTTACTGTTGAAATAACAAAATATTAAAAATACTGTGAAAATATTAAAAATAATCTTTGCAATCAAACATAAAAAAAAAAGCTGTAACCTTCTGATTAGAAAATCAAAAGTGTGGTCTGTAGTACTGAATCTGAAAAAGATTCCTGTGTAAGCAGGATGGCTGAAGAATATATACGTTATTTTTATCATAAAAAAGATTATGATCGATCACTGCTTTGCAAAATTTCTAAATTTAATATTTATATTTTTATAAAACTTCAATGCTTTCTGTTAATAATACTATACTACTTCAGATAAATTTGTAATAAAGGCAAGCGGTTTTTTTCAAAACTGTTGAAAAATAATAATCTGTTTATATTTTTTAAAGTACATAAAAAATTTCAAAATTATTTTGTCAAAACATTTTTAAATTATTTTGATATATTAATTAAGAATAAATAAATATTACACGTGTTAAAAATTCTGCTGTTTTCATTTTAAAACATTTAATATTATCACCTGCTTGGTCAGGAAAGGTTCTTGTTGATTCAATTTATCAGAAACAATAAAAATCAACGGGTACACTACACTGCTACACAATTTTATACATTAATTACACACTAGTGTATAATCTGAAGAGTATTCGGGAGCAGATTCTGCTTTACACTTACTCTATTTTCTTTTAAACTAACCCTTTAAGTTAAATTTTTTATGAGACCAATTCACCACTTACCAAATGATAAAAGTGAAAACTTTCTCCAAATTATTCATTTAGATGAAAGAAAGTAATATCGTGCATCAAAATTCAATAAAAACACAGTTTTTTACTATTTCTAAAAGACAGTACACGACAAAGATGGTCATTCTTCATGTAGTATTGAGCAAAGATTATGCTTCAATTTAAAATCAACAATGAACTAATATAACAAGCCGACCCAATTATATCTTGCTTTAACACAAATAAGTTATGTACAAAAAATATTACCCAGTTGAACTGAAAGAAAAGAAAATTCCAGGAAAACCCTTTCCTTTAGTTTATTTTTATGTAATTTTAAAAAAAACAACAGGAGATATATCCATAATAATTAATTAAATGCAATCTAATAACCCATAAATCAGATATTAACATTCTGAAAAAAGTAACATTACATTTTGTACACGAAACTATAATAGTTCAATATCACAGACAGAGGGCAATATACAGTTATCATTAAGTGATCTAATTTTGGTTTTTCAAATTAAAAGCCAATAACAAAGTAAATCAGTTTTTATCAGGCAGTTATATTCTCTCACCATAGTGAAAAAAAAAAAACAAATTTGCCAATAAATTTTTTCCAATACAGTTTTGTACCTTCTGAAATAATTCTTTTACAGCAGTATTTACAGTCCTTATCACAGCAAGATAAAAGAAAACCAATAATCAATCGACACTGTTTAAGCAAAGTCTAATCTTGTAGTTCAGTACCATTAAAAACAAACTACGTAAAATGAATACAAGGCAATTCATAAAATTTTATTTCTTTTTAGGATGACTATATTTCAGAATTACCATGTTTTACACATTTATATATTGTGAACAATGTAATTTCATCAGCTACGTACCTCTTTATGAAGTAATCATGTACATTATACTCTTTCAGTTGTAAAATAAAGATGATTTACTAATTTTAACTCAATAAATGATTTGTGGGAAGGATAAATACAATATAATTGCTTAAAAATAAATATTTTTGGCTAAACCTCAATCTGTTAACCTCCATTGTCAAAAGACACTACTTAACCTTAATGCTACCTGACACTTTCATAATAAAGAAATTGTACACATGTCACAAATATACGTATAGTCACAAACTGACATTGTTACATTAGACAATATATAGTCAATTTGTTAAAAACATAAATGTTAATCAAAAGGAAGTAGTTGCTGTTCAATATAAATGGAAGTTAATGTATAAAATGCCACGAGTACATACATGTAAGAAGAAAAGTTTTCCAAAAAAATATTTGATATGAAAAAAAATTCAGTTATTTTGAATATAACACAAATAACTTTTAACATGTTGTAAATAAATATATTCGCAAATCAAATTTGAAGTATAGCCTATATGTAGTTATCGAAGTGGATATAAGTAAAGCGACAGATTCATTAGCTTTATTTTTAATTTATGGAAAAAAATATAAAATTATTACTATAAAATTATCATACACTCATAAAAAACTGGAGTAATGAACAATTATAATAAAATAACCCTAGTGCTATAAAGAGTAGACAAATAAGTTAACTACCATTCAGTAATAAAGTACCGAAGAAAAAAAACTCATCTGTCATAATATAGACACAATCTCACAGCTTTATCAATGCTACCAAATTATTATTTTGAATTCAGAAATACCAGAATGTATATAAAATTTGTAAAATTCAAGGAAATCATTGAATATTAACTAATGGAAGTTAGAGTCCTTAATCACATTTTTTATAATAAAATATCAACATTCTCAATACCTCAATACACACACATATATATATACACATCATATATTTAGATACAAATAAACATTCTGCTACTTTCTCAGAACTGAAGAAGTACTCTTTTCACATATTTCAATGATCACTTCTTATTGATATAAAAATGAAAATTTTGTATAAGAGTTTCATTTTACATCAATTACATTACTTCATTTTTACAAACATTTTTTCAAATATCTCTTAAAAATACGTCAAGTTATGTTATTAAGCACATCAATTGCATATAGTAAGAGAATGAAAAAATCCAGCTGGAATCAATATAAAGTAATTAACATTAAAAAAGAACTTATTCAGGTACTTTTTTTAAAGTTATTTATAACTATATCTTTAAAAAAATAAAAGATTCACGAAGGGCACATATTCAGTTTTAAAATTACCTATGACATGCTTTAATTTTCTACTTCAAAGTCTACTTAGCAAATATTATCCCGATTTAATTCTACTGTTTTAAAAACTTACTGCTTTAAAAACTGTTAACAACTTTAAAAACGCATGAAACAAGTTAAAATTTAGTGCTGAAGAAAGAAGAAAAAAGTCACACCCACATTCTTTATATATTCAGAGATACAAATGTACCATATTTAAGTAACATAAAAAGATATAATGTATGCAGCTAGGGTTAATTACTGCTACATCAGAGCATTTCCACATTCAGTGATAACTCATAATTATATATTTTTTTAAATGTATCATGAAGCTATATCCTGGTTGGATTTACAATAGACACAGTATTTGGCAATAGCCTGACATTATCCATGCACACACTTATGTGCACCTGTCCAATTAAGTTCAGCAGAAGACTGAACGAGAATATTATAAAATGTCACATTTTTCTACACATACTGTTATCATAAATTGATTATTTATGGACATTACTGAAGAAAGTAACAATAGATATAAAAGTGAAATACAGAGTTGTGTGATTTAATAATTAACAGAAAATAAATGACTTTTAAAAACTATTTTTTTTTTAATTTAAATTACAAGACATACGATCTAATTTGAAAATAAAAAACTTACCTCCAATAACAAAGTAATAAAAATAACATATCGGGAATTCGTAACGTATCTTAGTACACTAAAATACAAACTTCCCAAGTTTCTCATTGTTGTCTCTGTAAAGACAGTAGTGTCCTACTTTAACCCTTGTGAATTTAACGCATATATTATCGTAAGCATATTTTTGTTGAACACACTTATTATGCAAACAAACAACATTTAATCATAATTAACACACGTGTTGTATAAAATTCCATAAATAACAAAAACTTACAAACGCAACAAACCTTCAACGACCAACAGAACCAACAATACTGAACTAACTGGACGACAACATTTTTATGAATGTCTATGGTAAGTCAGTGCAGCCACTAGTCAACACAGAATTATCGTAAACAATTCGTCATAAGAAGAAACATTCATTAACCTTTAGTAACGACACACTTCCTAACACGAAAATTATAATTAAATTTACCTCAGAAGGTAACAATCGCAAACAAACAGAAGTATATAAAAATTTGCTTTGGTAGGTAAAACAAGTCCATGAACAATTGAGAACTGCTCTGAATGAAACTATTAAAACTGACTTTTATGATTTAACTTCAAATGAGCATAGTAGAAGTTTCAGATGTCAATGTACATTGAATCCTGATATTACTAATACGATTTTAATTACTGTAATGTTAGTATAATATATTAAAATACATATTTTTACGAGTAAACGTTGTGACTCAGGCAGCTTTTTTTGTAAATAATAAGAAATTTGTTATTACCAGAATGGTATAGATGTCATTCTATAGGTATGTATTACAAAGAATACGTGATAAAATCATTTCTGATTACAAAATCTTATTATAGGCATAGCTGTCCCAGCGAATCTACGAGCTTGTGACGTCACTTACTGACATCTTATATTACTGTTTTCCAAAACATTATTTTTGAGCGTAATTATTATTTTTATTCCATTTTTCGACGTACAAACAATGCGTGCGCCCAAGCAATACATTTATGTTGTTGTGTGTTCAATTCTTTCCACTTGAGTGATTACGTGTATAAAATGCTTAATGACTCAATCTTGTAAACAATAACAATTCCTTAACCAATGACTAATGCTCTGATTGGTATTATTTACAGACTTGTAAAAATTTTAATCCATAGTTATGAAAAAAACTTAGGAGTCCATGTGAAATTATCAATAATGTTTATGATTTTATGAAAAAAGAAGCTCTAAGAGATGGTAAATAACTGCCAACAAATATATAATTGACATTCAAAAATGCAAAGAAAGAACTGCACTGCTTGTGAGATATCAAGAACACAGATTCAAAAACTCAGAAGAGAAAAAAGACATGATTCTTCAACAATATCCCAATCATGTTCTTTCAGCGCACTGAAAAAGTATAAACAATGTTCGAAACCTGTCAGTGGACTGGACAGTTTTGATTTAGGTGTAGTTAAAAGAACAGTTAATTAATTTCATTCAAAGAAAAATGAATTACCTACTTTAAAAAAATAATGCAAGAACTTCGTCATCTACTATTCATTGAAGACAATGAATCAACTTCAGATGTTATTTTAAAAGAGGTTAGGTTTCAAATGGCGTAAAACTGAAAACAACAGAAAACTTTTAATTGAGAAATCTGATATCAGGTGAAAGAGAATTGAATATTTGCAGGCAATGGCTAAGCACAGACAAAGCATTGCTACAATTGTTTATTTGGATGAAACATACATTTTAAGTTTGCATTGTTCAACAACGTCGTGATCTGATGGTATTGTTGAGGGACCTCATGTGCCGATTAATAAAGGTGACCGTTTAATAGTAATTCATGCTGGAGCAGAAATCGGTTTTATTCCAAATACATTACTAACTTGGAAAGCTAGTTCGAAAAGTGGTAACTACCATGACAACATGAATACAGACAATTTCATGAAATGGGCGCTTGATAAATTTATTCCAAATCTTTCACTAATGTCAGTAGTAGTTGTTGATAACGCCCCTTATCACAATATAGATATTGATAAAGCACCAAATTCTAACTCCAGAATAAAAGATATGACCGATTGGTTGGAGAAAACCCATATTCCGTATAGTTAAAAAATGCTGAAACCACACTTATATAAATTAGTAAAGTTAAATAAAACTAAAATACAAAAATATCACTTGGATGAACTTTTGAAAAAACATGGGATCGTGTTGTTAGACTCCCACCGTACCATCCTGATTTGAATCCAGTCGAGATGGTATGGTCAGCGGTAAAAAGACATATGGTAAGTCATAAAACTACAGAATGAAAAATTAACTACAGAGAAAATTAATTCCATAAATGAAGATGACTGGAATCCCTATTGTGAAAAAGTAAAAAATATTGAAAAAGAGTATGAAAAACTGAAACTACTAATGGATGAAATGACAGAATGTTATATTATACGTGTAGACTCTGATAGTGAAAGTGACAGTGACAATGATTCGTTTAGCAAGGACGGTGAAGTTGCTAGAAGTATGAATTAGATGCATGAACAAAATTCAAGTAAGCTTTTGTTTATTATTAAAAATTGAAAATTTAGTACAAATAAAGGTTCTAAAAGAATTGATTACGTATTGTTTATAATTAGTAAATTTAAATATGATAGTTATTACTGCATACAATATGATAATACAATACAATATGATAAGTAATACTTCGATTTGATTCATGTTTTCAGGCCGAGTAGTAATACGCAATCTGCTCATGACGTCACAAGCTCGTACATTGGCTGGAACTAGTATAGGTAAAGAAATTTTATATCTAAACTTATTACTACTTTGTTCTTTGTTGGCATTGTTCTGACTTTGAGAGAGAAGTACTGCATTTAATCCAAATGTTTTCCAACTCCGTAGTAATATGAGGTAGAATATCCAAAAACAGTTGAGAGAAATTTCCAGCAGGTTAAGGTGAGACAAACATTTCCTAAAGTGAAAAGTATTACTTGTCAAAGTTTAATTTACTTTGAGACACTTAATATGTCTCAGCTATCATGTAGTGTGAGGGTGGACTGCTGAACTGGCTTCTTGCTGCATCAACTTCTGTTCATGGTACGCTATCCATCCACTGTACTATTAGCAGTGCTAACACTACTACAGGTAGAACTTTTGTGAATCTATGTGTTTACACTTTCTAAATTTTGACAAGTAACACAAAAATTCAAGGACAAATAAGAATGTTTTATAATCATTTGACCACAAATAATTGTTCAACCAGTGTCAGAAGAGACTGACAATTAAAAACAATGTTAAGTGCACTTTCTTAGAATTGAAAACAATCCCTCTTAGTGGTTTCAGTATTATAAATACTGTACAACATGCTACAAAGGTTTGCACACATAGTTGTAAATAATACTTGTACTTGCATACTGGTCGATATGATACTGTCTATATATAAAATTATGTATCCAATTTCAGCAGATGATTTCCAGTTTTAACTATGGAAATTATGTTACAATATAATTACTTGAATCTTGCTGTTTCAAACAAACCAAAGATAGTTAGAGAATCAGAAGTGGAGTTTGATACCAAAAAGAACCACTCAGTGGGACTTAATGCTCTACAAACTTATTAAGCCAAACTTGTTTTCTAAACATACCATTAAAAGTACTGTATATCTAGATATGCAACTATTATTTATGAAGTATCATTTGAAAATTATCAGGAAAGAATAATTTTTAAACATGATTGTACTACTCTACTTGTAATCAGCTATCAGATAGGTTAGCCCAACTTTAGTTCAACACCATAACTGCCACACTCATCTGAACAACTGAATCTCTTTGACTGGATTTCATCAAAGATACTGTGCACATATCCTTAATGATAGCTATTGAGACATTAAATGTATAGATTACTGTTAGTATTCCAACTATTCATGCTACAAGAAGTGCCCACATGGACATTTATTAACATTTTCATAGAAACTTTGTAGTTTAGTTATAAAATACTACACCGCTTTGCTTTATTTACAATGTTCATTACATCTAATAAATATATTTTATATTCCCTATTATTTTTTATTTATTTTTGCAATCAGAAAATCTTAAAAATTCTGTATATTTATAATCATTATTTGGTTTGTAATCAGTTATCTCAAAAAATAGAAAAAAACATTTATCCAGATTTGCTATCATTGTTTGATTCTCTTACTGCCAATTTTTTTTGCAAACTTTGATTAGCATATTTATCTTCTACCTGCTTTGAGAATGGTTAAATGAATATATAAATAATTTACTTTCACAACCATTGTGATTTTTTTTTAAGAATGATGTCTGTTCTAGATAGATGTTTATGTTTATCATGTTACAAACTTATTTTATGACAGATAACAAATTATATAAAAAGTGCAAAGCTAAAGAAAAGAGAGTTTGTCATGCTAATGATTTTCAGAATATTAAAAATAATTATGCTCTTAGATTTGCAAGAAGATTACTGGTAGAGTCCATTATTTTATTTTTTTAGGGTAAAAATCTAACAACCAACTAGTTCCCTGAAGCAATAGATAGGTCATATGTTACTAAATGTATTAAAATACATATACACTATTAAGATTGATTTTTATTTACTACTTCTTATGTTATTTTGTTAATACTGTCCCAATTTTTCTCTTTTTTTGTAATCTTTATCCATCCTGAACTAAATCAGTTGTTTGATTGCCAGTGGTTTGCCATCCATTATATGTTTGTCATTGTAATAATACTAAATTGCCATCTTTTTATTATTTTTTTTTACCATGTCACTCAAATTTGTTTTTAACTCTAGATAATAGTAAATGAAAAAAAAAAATAGTAACAACCTTCATAGTTTTTATTGAATGCGTGATTGTTATTATTTTATCATTTTTATTTACTTCAGAGGTTGGGTTCATTTTCGTATATTTTGTTTAAATGTGAATGTACATTAATTATGAAATAATATTTAAAACTTAAATGTGTAATTAAAATTAGTCTTAGCTTACTGTAGAGATGTAAAAAATTGAAGGACAATTTAATTTAGTTGGCTTTTATATCATTGATACTTTTTAAAATGTGAATACATGAACGAAACATATATTGTTCATAAAAATACATCAAATCTATTTTTTCCATCTTTCATGTTCATGGAGGATCATTTTAGCCAGCCCATTATCAAAGTCTCTTTGAAGGGATTCTTTAAGCTTTGCAATCCTCCCAGTACTTTTTCTTATGTTCCAATCTCTGTGCCTGTTCTAGTGTTGAAAATGTTCATGTTGTGAATATTAAGAAGTATATGTACTTTAAATTTTCAAATATAAAAAGTATGTAAATTTTAAATAGAAAAAAATATATAGTTAATCCACCAAACTATTTATTCATACAATGCATGACATGCGAATATTATGACATTATTTTCAAACAACATTATGATATAAAGTAGCATATTATAATTCCAATTGGATCATGGACTGCAGCCAATGTGAATTTGTATTTGTGGTGAAATTCTTTTAAAAAAGTGGCAAAAGTTTTGTAATTGTTCAGCCGTTGTATTCATGACGATAGTTTTTTGCATCAGTTCTTGTAATAAAACCTTAGATTCATAATTTTGCAACTATTTGCTACAAATTAAAAAAGAAAGGTTGTAGCATAAAAACAGTATGTATGAGAGATGGCTGACATGTAATGCACTGCTGCTCATAACTTACAAATAAAAAGAGGTAGTCAAATGAAACAAGTTATGGCATAGATGTACATATTATTTGTTACAAAAACATATTTATTTTTTCATGTAATCACCATTTATAGCTAAAAATTTCTCCCAACAATTTTCTCATTCCGTTTATAAAGAATGCTGGTGGTCCTTCCTTGGACATATATTCACACATTACTGCGTCCTTCATTTCATCATCCATGGTGAAATGACCCTTAACATCCCTTTTTTAATTGAGGAAAAGTAAAAATCACAGGGCTAATGAGTACAGAAGGTGTAAATTAGGTTCAAATTACAACTTCATAAGAGTGTCAATGGTCACACATGATGTGTGTGGCCAAGCATTATCATATTTTAAAATTATCAGCTCCCTGATCATGATTATTGTGGGTTGTTAAATACAATGTACACATCTCCTATGGTGTTTTAGTAGCTCCAAAATGTAGTGAAAACTTCACCAAAAAAACTTCAAAAACTGGTCGACCATTTCAAGTTTCATCATTAATATTCACTTTACCAGCTTCTGATGAACAAGAAAATGATATTGCTCAACTATTAATAGTACTTCGATCAACATTTGATTATTATAAATGGCTTTTAGATGAAAATGTATGTCACTGGCATTCATTTTTTCTGCTGTTAAAAATTCAATCACTACACATTGTTTTAGGTACTCTGACGTATTAGACCATTGATTCCCAAAGTGGTCCAGGTGGACCCCAGGGGTCCACGGGAGACTCGACGGGGGTCTACGTTGGCGTGACAAAAAAATGGGGGTTCACAATTCGTAAGCGGGGGTCCACGAAAATTCATCTGGTTTCGATAGTGAAGAACTAAAATGTTGGCTTGACTTTGCGTAAACCCACCGGTTGGTCTAGTGGTGAGCGCGTCTTCCCAAATCAGCTGATTTGGAAGTCGAGAGTTCCAGCGTTCAAATCCTAGTAAAGCCAGTTATTTTTACACGGATTTGAATACTAGATCGTGGATACCGGTGTTCTTTGGTGGTTGGGTTTCAATTAACTGCACATTTCAGGAATGGTCGAACTGAGAATGTACAAGACTACACTTAATTTACACTCATACATGTCATCCTCGTTAATCCTCTGAAGTATTATCTGAACGGTAGTTACCGGAGGCTAAACAGGTAAGAAAAAAGGTTTGACTTTGCGTATCAATCTAGGCAGATAATGTTTTGAGAAGCTTAGCGACTGTTACTTGTAAAAACTTGCATATGCCATATTCACTACAACGAACGTGTCGAGACTAGCAAACCGCCGCCGTCCGCAACGCTTGTTCAGACGTGCAAAGGGACGAAATACGACTTGTGGTGTGTGTGCTAGCAACCTTGCATGAACTTGTTTGATTCTTCACTAATATAAATACGATTGCCAAGGATAAACGTTACTCATTTGTTTCTGGAATTTCAAAAAGAAAAGTAAAGTGAATAGATGTTAGCGTTTACCAGTGTCGGAAAAAGTAGTAAGTACTTACCTGCTTTTTTGTTATACTTACTTTTATTTTATTTATTTGACAATTTACTGTACACGTCAGTAAACAAAAAATGCACAAATTACAAAAAATACGTAGGTACAAAAGGCGAGGCCTATTCCTAAAAGAAATCTCTTCCGTTTAAGGATTTATTAATTTTTGGTCTAAATTTTTTTTCAGATATATAAAAAACTATTGGAATCGACTTAAAAACTGATCCTGAACATACCATTTTTCCCGGTTGTAACCCTTATTCTGTAACACGTTGTATATTTTCATAAATTGTACCTGTCTTTACATACTCGTAACGTGCATCAAAGTAATCATCAAAATCAAGTGCATCAAAATCGCAGAGTGGCGATACAAAATATTGGTTATTTAAAAGTATTTTCTATAGAATTTACAGAAATATATCAAAATATAATTAATGAAAAAATGTTTTACATCACTTAAAATCGGTTCAGCCATTTTCATAAAACTTTATTATGGATCTTACCGATTTATTGCTTTTAATAATTAGAATCAGTTTGCCGCTGGTACTTTATTTCATTGCAATAATTAATTAATCCTATTCTGTTAAAATAGTCATATCCTGTTAAGTAAGACCGCCTTGAGATTACTAAAACAAAGTTTTTTTTTATTTACCGGTAGGTAACCGATACGAAACATGTTTGAATCTAAGAAGAAATGTCGACTGTACAGTGTTGATTATTTAAAATTTGGATTTCTTCCATCAAAGGCAGACAAGCGATTGCCTATATGCCTTTTGTGCAGCCAAATTTTAGCAATGACTCTATGTATCCATCGAAGCTCGAAGATCATCTAAGAAGGTGTCATCCTGATAAAATAGGTAAAGATTTGAAATATTTTCAAACATTGAAAGAAAAATATGAAAAGAGACCTACCGTTCACAGTATGTTCGCTTCAACGTCTGAAAGTAACGATGATGGCTTGCGGGCATCGTACAATATTTCATTACTTATAGCGAAATCTGGAAAACCGCACTCCATTGGAGAACAGTTAATTTTACCCGCTGTTGAAGAGGTTTTAAAACCTGTTCTGCACAAATCTCCATTTGACATACTCAAAAGAATTCCTTTGAGTAACAACACTGTACAAAGACGTATTGATGAAATGAGCTCTGATATTGAAAGTTTCTTGTGTAATTATCTGCAAACAACTGATTTTCTATTCAACTGGACGAGTCAACTTTACCTGGTAATGAAGCATTATTATTGGCATATGTTCGATTTGTTATGGACGAAGAAATTCATGAAGAGCTATTATTCGCGAAAACTTTGGAGACGGACACTAAAGGTGAATCAGTATTTAATGTCCTGAGTGATTTTTTTAACGAAAAATCGATTCCATTCACAAACGTCATTTCAGTGGCAACAGATGGAGCTCCTGCCATGGTCGGGCGATATCGTGGGTTTATAAGCCATCTTAAAAGAATTATACCAGAGGTAACTGCAATTCACTGTATCATCCACCGACAACACCTAGTAGCGAAAAATCTGAGTGATAGATTGCACCAATCGCTTCAACTTGTAATTAATGCTGTAACAAGATAAGAATGCATTGAATACGCGTTTATTTGCCCAATTGTGCGATGAAAATGATGAAGACTTCTAACGATTGCTCTTACATACTTTAGTACGCTGGTTGTCGAAAGGTGCATGTTTAACAAGATTTTACTCACTTTTTGAATCAGTTTTAGAGTTTCTGGAAGGTAAAGATTCAGATTTAAAAGAAAACCTGATCACTTTGAAAGCTGACATCGCGTATTTGACAGATTTGTTCAAAAAATTTAATGACATTAACTTACAATTACAAGGGGAAAGTCTCAATTTAATAAAAACAAAGGGTGTAGTTTCAGCTTTTCTTGGAAAATTGAAATTTATGAAGCAAAATATTAGTCGGCGCGTATTTTCCCAGTTTTCAAACTTGTCACAGGTAGAATGCCTTGATGAGGATATTCAGACATACGTTCAACATTTAATTGCCCTGCATGATGACTTCAAAATCAGATTTGAAGATATTCTGACGATGGAAATACCACCACGGATCATAAATCCATTTGGTGAAACGGAAGTGGAGAATGTGATATTACAAGAGGAGCTACTCGAGCTTAGCACTAATGAGGAGCTGAAGGTGAAATTTAAAAGAGGGAATCAAACATTTTGGCTGCAGGCAGAAATACCAGACAAATATCCTGGACCGTGGGGAATTGCGAGAAAGCTTTTGATAGCGTTTCCCTCGTCATATCTTGTCGAAAAAAGTTTTAGTATCGTTACAAACCTTTTATCAAAAAAAAGGAGCAGATTCAATATCACAGAACGGGGAGATGTGCGCTTATTCCAAACAAAACTGAAGCCAAATATTGATAATTTGCTGTCAATTGATCAAGTACATTCCTCCCATTAAAATTGTAACTATTTTGTGATTGTCATTGTGGAAGTTACATTACGTTATTAATGTTTAATTTTAATTATATTACAACAATTTTATTATATTACATTGCAATATGATAACAATAATAATTAATAGTGTAATGATTACATATTTGAATAAATGCAACACAAAAAAATATACTATTTTTCTTTTGCTTTTTACCACTCTGAATGGGAAGTTTTCTAAATAAAATAAGTGAGAATCGTTTACTTTCTTGTGCTGTGAGTAGATGTCAAAAATGTAAAGTTGGATGGAAGCATTTTTTTTGATTGGCTAATTTTACTTTTTTGACATCCACTCACAGCACAGTCAATCATAAATTAACCGATCGATTCTCACTTTTTTTTCAGAAGCTGTTAGTTCGTGGAACTCAGCCGTAATGCAAATTTTCATAGCTAGATCTAATCTTCACATTTTCCGTCGACTGGAAATATGGTAGAAGTGTAGTTGCAGGGGGTCCACCAGAACCAGCAAAATTTTGAAAGTGGTGTATGAGAAAAATAAGTTTGGAAACCTCTGTATTAGACACACTCAACTCCATAATAATGACAACTGATAGAAAATGAGATGTTATGGGTCAATGTGTTTTGAAATGTTCATAGTAGGGGAATGAAAGTACAAAATGACAGCACCTGTTGCTTTCTGCAATATTTTGTACTCTGTTAAGTTTTAGTGTTCATTACATTTCAGCCACCCTTTATACATCCAAAATGTAATATCAATGAGAAAGGCCACTAAATACAGTCAAAACCAATCTATGCATGGTTTTGTCATATAAGCTATCTGAAGCTAGAATTAAGATTTTAGATAAAGATCTACAAAATTCAAGTTACTAATGTAACTTCAACTATGCGGACAACTACAAAAAAATTTACTGAATGTTTTTACAGTTGATTTGTGGAAACCATGAATTGATAAATATTACATTTATATGTTAAGATACCTTTTAATTCTTAAGCTTGCTTTTAAATAAAGACATTTTTTCAACCAACAGAGCTGCATGTCATATCACATGACTTTTAATGGCAATTTTTCATAATTTCTTTCCCTACCACATTATCTCCTGGTAAGGAAGATTTTGTCTGAAGTTCTGAGAACATCAAATAGGAATTAGGTCACCTAACCTTTCCATTTTATATTTAGTATTGCAGTTTTTCTTTTTATATAAATTTAAAAAATATATATATTTTTATTATTTCTTCTTGATTTTTGTTTACAATTTAAGTTTGTTTTCTTGTTTCTTTTCATTTAAAATAATCTGTGATAATAATTTCTTTTAAGTAATTTTCTTTGAGATATAATTTTTCATAAATTCTTTTTTCTTTTTAAACAATTATCTTTATTTACTTTTACAACACTAGTTTAACAAAGGCAAACTTGCTTATAACAAATTTATCTAATTTTAACTTTGGCTGTTTATTTATTTTTTTGATAGCTTAAATATTTACTTTTTTATTATGTAATAGTATTGTAGAAATGTCAGTTCTATTGTTTTTAACAGTGCTTTTTGAGAATTAAAATTTTTTGTGAATTTGTTACTATCAGTGTTTGTTTACTGCATTGAATTGAAATAATAAATAGACTATGAATAGTTTTTAGAAGTATCATTTGCAATAAATTTTGCAGTAAGTTTTTTGTAATAATATATGAACCAAACGTGTTGTTAAAATGTAATTGTTTCAAATTAGTTAGAATATTAATGGAGAACAACTTGGACAACCATAACGTAGATGATAATGGCTACATTGTAAAAGTACATGCTGTTGTTACAGAAAATATTTTGTCAGTTGTACATGAATATCAGAAAAAGTGGTAATTGTAAAACTTTATGTCATTTGATTTTGAGAAAAAATTAAAATGAACCACATTATGGACAAGTTTGTGCCACAGCTGTTAACAAAGAAACAAAAATATGTTATTACCTACTGAGAATTTTTGGAGTAGTGTAATGACAATAAAATGTTTTTAAAAATGTTATAGCAGATAAACAGATATGGCTGTACTTTTATGATATATAAACCAACACACAATTATCACACAGATCAAAGAAATGTATCTTAATGAAAAAAAAACAAAAAAAAAACAATGCAACATAGTCACTCAAATCTAAAGTTCATGATGTTGACTATCTTCATATTATTAGGCGTTTCTCTTGCAAGATCAACAAAAAAATAAGAAAGAATCTTATTTGAGTCATACAGATTATGAGAGTGGCAGTAAGAAACAAGCACCCACAGTCACAAAACAGTAATTCATGGGTGTTCTACCTGCTCACACCATTCTTTATAAATGAATTATTTGTAAAACATGCCTCATTGGCTATTCTTTAACCCTCTTATTTTCCAAAATGTTCTCCTGCAAACTTCTTCTATTGCAAAAAACTAAAACCAGCCTTGAAAGTGTGCAGTTTTAAAAGCAAGTGAAAAGATTAAAGAAGATTTGTTGTATGATCAATCCTTATTGCATAAACAGAATTCCAAGAATCTTACCATCAGTGAAAAGAATTCTGGGAGCAGGACATTCAAAATTAAGTAAAGTAGTTAGAAGGAGATGAGCCAAAAATATATGTAAATTACCAACTAAATAATTAAAAAAAAAAGTATGGTTTCTTTATAGAAAGCCACTGTTGTAGAGGATAAAAATCATAAAAGTGGATTAAAACTTTATTATGTTTAAAATAGTTAACTGAGGACCATTTTAGTACATATAAACATTAAAATATTAAATTTTGTTAAATGATAGATGATGTAAAAAAAAGTAAAAAATAATAATGAAGGTTAGAAAGTTCTCATAGGATGGATAATGAAACAAAAACAAAATTAGATATACTTAACTATTATTATAGCAGACGACAGCATATCTTAAGCTACAATAGATAACAAACGGTTCAAATGAATGCAAGTGTAAAAA
The DNA here is from genome assembly GCF_047948215.1 of Lycorma delicatula. Lineage (NCBI taxonomy): Eukaryota > Metazoa > Arthropoda > Insecta > Hemiptera > Fulgoridae > Lycorma > Lycorma delicatula. The sequence continues at coordinate 3,201,973 of NC_134456.1, forward strand.
GTCTGGCAAGATAAATATATGGCAATATCAAAATGCTACAAGTGGACACTTGTATAATGTTTTGATTAGCTTAATGTTTAAGCATAAGTAAAAACAGTAACTTCCTAATAGTCTTCCTTTATAGAGAGAGTGCTGTTCTACCGTTTTGTCGAGATAATGTTACAGAATACCAATCTTTTTTTGCCTTTGGTTATACTTTTCAGTATCCAGTTTTGGAATTTTTGAGACTGGTGTTTTTTTTGTTTAATACTTTTTTTGGTGTTAATATTTAATGTGTTTTGTTCTAATGTGGCATAAATTTTATAAACGTTTGGTGGTATACTAATGTTGCAATTATTAATATATAATTTAATATTGTATTATTTATTACTATATGTCTACATCTCAACTTACTGAATAATTTAAAAAAAATTATTTTGAGCTCTTTTCGCGCTTACAGCTTTATAGATCACAAAAGTCAAAGTCCGTATACTGATATCTGTACCGAAAACAACTTACGTAACGATTTTCTATTTTTAACAGATATTACAATTTAATTTATGTATCTTGAGTTGAATAATTTATTTATATTATTTTTTTTATTTTTGCGAACATTATGTATAACAAATGTTAAACATAATGTTACTTTGTAAATTTTGCACATACATGTTTGTTATTAACCCAGTTTCAAACGTATTATTTGTGTTTATAATCTTCACTCTGTAATTATTTGTAGTAAAATAACTATTTTATTTTCGGAAAGAAGCGAGTTGGAAACAACTTTGAAGAAGTTTATATGAAACTTAAAATTTAAAGTAACTGGTGGTTTAATATTCCGGACGTCGTTTTCATCACTTTCCGGTGCAGATGTTGGTTGCGGTAACTGTGAGAAATCCAGTTTTGTGATTAAAAGCGTTGTTTAGTTCCTGAATGGAAAATAGATTTTTTTCAGAGTGGTCTGATAGCTTACAAATTAAATTTACAGTTGTTAAAATTCTTATTGAGTAGTGGTGTAAAAATCATTATTTAGGTAAGCATCCTTAACTGTTCAATGTTTTGCTGTGTTTTTGGTTAAGTTCATTATTACCAATAGTTAAGTTAAGTAATCTTTTATTTTTTACTTAATTGTAAAACCTTAGTAGATTCTTATGTGCATTTGAACCAAATTTGCTTTGTTATTATTATTTTATCATGCCAGATTTTTCTTAGCTTAGCTTGAATGTTGGTTAACCTAATAACTTTACAAACCCAACATTTTAATGAAAACTAAAGTGTAATGCCAAATTGCTATTATGTTGATGGAGACAATTTACACAATTGTTGATTTACTTTGTATTTGACTGTTAAGTTAATAGTATGTAAAGTATGCTAAAAAGGGTCTAGTAAAATTGATATTGTAATACCCTGAATATTTATAGAGCTTGTGTTAAACGATACGAAATTTAAGTATTATAAAATTTGTATTCATTTTTTTTTTGTTCATGAAAGTTTATTAAAGTTGGTAAAAATTACACTTAATGGTGTTGATTAATTAATATGTTTAATGAAAATAATTAATAAATTCTGTTATTTTGAAACACCATGATTTTAAAATAACGTTGACATAAACACAGTGGGTAGTTTTAGTAGTTCAATTCTTAATCAGACCATTCCCACATTTATGTTGACATTATACCTTTCTTTTTAACTTGGGTGAATTAACATTAGGGTGTCTGGACTTAAGAAATGTACTGTTAAATAGAAGCTGTACTGTACTACAAATTAATTTTAAATCAAGAGTTCCTTTGATGTAACATATCACTCTTTTTACATTGTTAACACAACTTCGGTATCTGCAGAGACTATTAATACTTGCACACAAATTGATCTGCTGCCTAACATTGCATACCTAATACAACCTATTGATCTTTTACATTTATTTTCTATCTCAGTATTTTCTGTTTTTTTCTCGTAGCAAATAATTATAATCAAAATTATTATTCATTCTTAAAAACATTAATGTCTTGGTTATTTGACTCCTTGATAATTATGTCATCAATATAAATTTTGCATAAATTTTTAAAACTTTAGAAAATTTTTAGATATTAATTCATGAAACTTATCGTACCAGCATTTGGAAGAATTTTTTAAACTATAAATTGCTTTCTTAAGTTTACACACTTTATCATTTGTAAAATTGCAATCTCAGGTAAACACATGAATACATTTTCTTTCAGTTTGCCATGCAAAAAGGCGCTACAGAGATCCATTTGCATAACAGGCCAGTCAAAATTTACATTAACAGCTAACAAAATCTAAATGAATTTAATCTGGTGACAAGAGAATAAACATCATATATTGACCCTTTCTGCATGAACGCGTTGGCATGTCAGTCACACTAACAAAAAATGTCTCATCATCTTTATATTTAACTGGAGGCTGCAGCTGATCCCCAGGATGAAGCTGCCTTCTATCAGTTGGACCATGTTTGTTTTTGTTCGGGGAACTTTTTTCTAAACTTTTATCCGCACTCAGATCCTTAGTTATGTTTTCAGCATGGTTCAACTTCAGGTGTAGGTTCGTCTTAATTCATGTTGACATCATAATAAAAAAAAGAGAAATTATTAGGTTTAGATGGAACAAAAGTAATATCTCTTTCTAACACTACTAAGTAAGTAGTCTGCCTGCGGATGTAAATTTTTGAAGGAGACCAGAACTTACCTCAAAGCCTTCGTGTACCCATTTTAAAGATCAACCTGCAGTCCCGCTGGAAGGTGGCTTCATCCAAATCAGTTTCTGCTCCGTAATGAGGGACAAGACATCTTCATCGTTCAAGTTACAGTCAATATCATAGACTATAATACAGGGCCTATGCGTTCTTGTTGGGTCTGTTTTTTTCACATTCAATTGCTTAACTGCTGTGGAATCTCTAATTGCCTGAATGGTCTCTGTGTCATCCGCTACCACAACTAATCCTTTGCTGGTCTCTTTAATGTTCCTGATTTTGAGGCCTTTCCTGTCATCCCGAAGGGCAACCTGGAAGTCTTTTTTCAGCTGACTGCTGGGCACAGTCGAGCCCTCCGCTCTATTAACAAATGCAACCTCAGGTTTCTTAGAGGACTGGCTGGTTTCATGTCTGCCACTGACCACCTCAACATACCTACATGGTTGCATCGGGGCTGGGACTGGTTTCTGAGCTATGGTTATTTCTTTAGGCTTCGAGGCAAGATTTTTGAAAACCTCAACAAGAGCTGTGAAAGCCACTCGAAAGAATTCGAGCCAAAGCAATAATTTCTTCTTGGTAGCTGCAATAATACATTTAGGGTTAGCTAAATAGGAAGACAAGCCACCCAGTTTCACCAAATCATCATGGGCCAATAGAGCAGAACTGCCAGGCCTGCCCCTGACTTGCAAAAACTCTTCAGTAAGTGGGTTCATGCCCTTCTGGATGGTCATCCCTATATCTACTTTTGAACTGTCATCACAACCGGTGTTCGAGGAGGTCGAAGGAAAAAGCTCCAGCCCCTTCTCTGGCTAGGCTTCTTAACTACCTAACTAACATCTTTCATGGTTGGAGATGACTTGACCTAACAGTATATGAACAAAATGCTCGCTGTATTCCTTCTATTACAGATATTGGGCACAAGCCCACAAGCGTGACGACTACCTGCAGTGAGCCACGGATAACTGGAGACTTTTTGTTTTCTCCTGTCACTATTTGCACCTCTTGGCCGCTACTGGATCAAATGTGTGAAATCAAAGATCAGCACACAGTTACAGATTATGGTCCTCGCTCTAAAAAAGCGTGAGCAGGATTGTAAAGGCCCCTTTGCTCGTAACAGGAACTTGCAACTAGGAGTCATTGCCTCTCTTTTTACTGTGATGAGGTGGGTGCTCGAACAAATCCTGGACCAAAATCTCAGAATCCCTGTGAAAAGGTGTATGAATCGTCTAACAATAAGAACTTAACAGTTCTCAGACAGCAAATCGTGAAACTTGAGAAGGTTCATTCCCAATTCGACCAGCAGCTCAAAAATAGCACTGAAAAATACTTTATACAACGCAATCTCTGCTCATGAAAAGAGACCAGAGATATCTGGAAAATAAACTCTGTCTTTTTGTGCTTTTACCATAACTTACAAAGACTTCCTTTCTACTTTTAAGATGAAGTTCCTTTCTCTTCTATTTTGGTAAATGCATCCACACTTTTGTATTAAATGGTGGCTTTATTTTTTCAAAATTAAAATTTTGCTTATTCCATAATTTATAAAGTATTTTACCTTTCATTGTACTTGTCCCAGATCTATTCAACCATACACACAGCTGAATTTTCTGCTTCACTCCAAAATGACTTGCTTAGAAGTTTTGCTGCTATCATTTTCTAACTGCTTCAATGATCGTACACATTTCTCATTTAGCATGAACAGTTTGTTTTAGATTATAAGAAATAGTAGTTTGATATTCTATGCCTTGCTGATTCAGATGTTTTCTCAGATTGTGATTAACAAACTCCTTTTCATTATGTGTTTTTAAGATTGTAATATTGTGACCCATTTGATTTTTCACAGAGTTTTACAAAAGGTTCAAGCTTACCATAAACTTAAAGCTTAAGTTTTAAAAAATACCCCTGTCTATAATGCGAACAGCCATCTTTCAATAAAAACATGTGTCGAGCCACCTTTTGAGTCAATTTCTGCAGGACCACAGACATCAGCACGGATTATGTTTCCAATGTCAGTTGACTGTGAATTTTTTCCTTTGAATGAATCTCAGTGTTGTTTTCCCTGCACACAGACTTCATAGAACAAGGTTTCATTTTTACCTATACTCACTACCATTTAGGTTCAAAAAACATTTTGTATGATTAATTTTGATGTACCAAACTTTCATGCCATCAGATTAAAGATTTTTTATTTGAGTTCGCTATGACATCATTAGCCATACAACAATCATATTGGTCTACAAAATTTTGGTTATCCAAGCAAAACATAATGCAAAAAAGTTTATTTGATTTCCTACCCTTAACTGTACAGGAATATAAATGTGCTATATCTATCCTTAAATCGGGTAGATATAGCACATTTTTCATGTTGTTTTTATTAAATTGTAGGATGGATGATTTATTAAAATGTCCATCATACAATTTAATAAAAACAGTACTAATACAGTGGTTACTGAACCATTACCTGTTTCTTACTTGTTTCGGTTCATTAAAATGTACATAATTTCCAAAGATCTTTAGATCATGACACATATGCTCAGATGCTCCACTATCAAGATACCATTCTGTATCCAAATTCACCGCAGAAATTCCAATTAAGGCCAATCTTTCATTTGAATCATTTAAATTTTGTTTGTTTCTGACAATTTCTTCTGATGAAACCAACAATCTTTTAATAGATGGCCTTTCATGTGACACAATATCATTATTTTCCATAGAACTTGAATAATTCTTATACTGATTCTTTTTATGTCCAACTTTTCCACAAGAAAAAGTTTGAGACTAAACTTATTTACATGTTTAGCAGTTAACAGCACAGTATCTTCACTAGATTTCAAACTCTTCTTCAGTCAGTAATCTAGCTGTTAAATTGCTTAGAATTTGTTGATTTCAGCTTCCACTTCCAAATAGACATAAAATGTTTATACTGATCTGGCAAAGACGTAATTATTTTCGTAATAACATTTTTTCAAGGTATTTTTTACTTCTGCTGCTTAATAGTAGCAGTTAAACTTTGAATTTTTGATTAAAAGTCCATAGCACTATTTTCAAACTTCAAATTAAAAAAATTACTGCTGTAATAGATGAATACTCACACTTGATTGATGCTGATATATTGTTTTCAAGTTAGTCTACATTTCATTTGCAGTCATGTACATTAAAACATGTGACAAAGGCCCAGATTCCATGTGTGTTACTAACACTTTCAGTATACGTGCTTCATAAATTTCAAACTTTTACAATTCCACAGCTTTTGAAGCACCTGGTTTCTGTATATTTCCATTGGTAATGTCAAAGAGATCTTTAGCTATGAATACTATTCTCATCTGGAATTTTCAAGTGTTCCAGTTATTTTCGTTTAACTTCCCAAACTGCTGTTATCCACATGTTCACAACTCAAAAATTTTCATGGCCACCATTTGCAATTATATGTGTGGGCCCATAACCCTTCAGAGTGCTTTTAATAAATACAATTGACAACCATCAGTTTATTTATATGTTATTTAATAAATTAAATAAGAACTCTCATATGCAGCATGTATTCTCTGTCTTCATTGTCTTTCCTATATAATTATTCCTATCGTTACTCGCTTGCTATTGATTGATATAAACCAAAACAATATAAGTTTAGTAACCAACACCTCAGTTGTATCATAACAGAATTTCAGAAAAATTAATGATAAATTTATTAAACTGTGAAATTTCATCTGATATGTGGCCAGATTAAAATGGTATTTCAGTGAAAGTTAACCAGAAAAGAGTATTCACCTGTTACAACAGAGAATTTCTGAATTATAAATATGAAGGTGAAGATATAGCTTATGTTACATTGTTTAGTAAAGGTGAAGAAATGGTTAATCAATTTAACCAATTTGGTGAAACAGTTATCAGATGTCATAGTTATCTTGATGTCATTGCCTGAGAATTTTAAACGTTTTATATCCGAATGGAAATCAGTTGCAGTTGAAAAACAGAAGCTTTTGTTGAGATTAGTAATTAAAGAAGAACATTTGAATAATAGAGTCGGTGCAGAACAATCAGTCACTTTGGCAGGTAATGTAGTAAGTAAAAGGAAAGGTTTTAATTGCAAAAAAATATGGACATCTTAAAAAAGGATTATAGAATGATAAGATTTTATATAAACAAGATCAGTGGACATGCTATTTGTGTAAGAAAACAAGGACTTTTGATTAATAAATGTCATTTTAGATTAGAAAAGGAAAAGAAAAATAAGAGTACTGCATTTATTGTAACTACAATGTTTGTTGACTTGTCTGGAGAATAGTGGAGTGTCAATAGCCGTGCGAGCGTGTACATTTTGTTGTACATGAGAACTGTTGGAAGATTATACAGAGATTGAAACTGAAATATTTAATAATAGAGATGGGTCAAAGATAAAAGCCACAGTATGGGAAAAATAAATTTAGACAGTGGTTGTGAATGGGTTTCAACATCATTAAATAATGTTCTGTTTCACTAGATTTAAAAGTAAATTTATTTAAGTGAGTTGTGTTTTATTTAAATTTATTTTCATGAGTCAAGTGTGGGGTACAGTATGATTTTAGATAAACAGACAGAAATTTACAAAGAATAATAATGTTAGTGCTATGACCAAACATCAAAATAAAATGTTTGTCATGTATTTTTATTATATCTCTTCTGAATATTTGATAGCTAATATTACTGCAAAACCAAATTTTGAACAAAGCTTGGGGGATTTGGCATGAATGTTTAGGACATCAAAACTTTAAACACATAAAAATATTTTGAAAAGATGCTTATATTGTTTGTATAAAGGGCAAACGACATAGGTCTTCATTTAGTCCAAGCAACATGATCACCAGTTGTATGTGTAAGCGCATACATGTTCATTTATTTGGCCCTATAGAGGTTAAATACCTCAGAGGTTCTAGATATTTCATCTTGATCAAAGTTGATTATTCTCATTATAGAGTATTGTATTAACTAAAAGAAAAGAATAAAGTATATGAAAATTAAACTATATTTAAAAATATCAAAGAGAACTACGGAAAATGAGATTAAAGTTTTAGATCAGACAACGGTAAAGAATTTGTAAATGAATATTAATGAAAGAAGAAATAGTTCATCAAAAGAGTATAACATATACTCCTGAACAAAATGGTAAAGTAAAGATGGAGATGAGAACCATACTAGAGGCAGCTAAAACTATGCTACAAGCAAAATCAACAGAAGCAGTAAATGTTGTTGTTTATATTTTAAATAGAACCAGTACCAATACAGTAGAAGGAAGAACACTGTTTGAATTGTGGTCTAACAAAAGTGTTGATATAAACTAGCTACGCATACTTGGTTTAGTAGGAGTGTGTGTTTATGTTTTACCTAAGCAAAAGAGATTGAAATGATTGGATGCTAAAGCTAAATGTGAGTATTTATGAGGTATGATGAAGAAAGAAAGGGATGCAAAATTTATGTACATAAAACCAAGAACATAGAAATAGGAAAAGATGTGTTTGTTTACATAAAAACTAAAAATGAAGGAAACAAATTTGAAAATGTAGTTGAAATGCCAGAAGTAATCAATGAAATTCAGTATGACAAGAATGAGGGAAACATAGATGGAGTTGAAGAGATAACAGAACAAGAAAGACAAGATATTGTAATTGAGGAATGAGATAGCAACCCAAAGGAAAATGAAGAAGGTTTGCGCCCTTGAAAGAATTGTTTGGGGGGGAGAACGATTTGAAAGCAATGAAGACATCAAGGAACACGTATGCAACGACTGAGTCGTCAACAACAACATAGTTGATGACTCGTCCTCAGACTTTTTATAAACAAGGGATATTGTAGCTTCCAAATCGATGGCAAAAGTGTGTAGATTGTGCAGAGAATATATAGAGAAATGATGAAGGTATAAAATGTGTATATTATTAATCAATAAATTTATAAAAAAATTACCATTTATGTTTGATTCATCCTTGTAGATGAAAAATACACTTGCTGCACAAAAGGGAATTTGAGGGGAGAGTAGGATGTCTCACTGTAAGTACTCTTACAGGACATGCAGTCGGTACCTCAGCCAATATGTTAAGTGCTTGGTGAGCTCAAAGATGGATAACTTTATGATAGCAGTCAGACAAATAATGATTGTCTAGGTCTGCTAGACCTTATGTAACATTTCTCTCTGAACTTTCGTACTAGTAAACATTGGGAAATCAAATGTAGAAGGAAAGATGCTGTATGAAACTTGCTTAAATTAGTATTCATTTTGCGAATAAAAAAGTAGCAGTATTTTTTGAGACATGCATTTTATGATTTAGCTACAGGGTCAATTCATTTGAGGTGATCCAAGGGTGGTTGCTTGACAAATTCAAAAAAATTGAAACTTGCCCACTTGTTTCCTACATTCCTCAGGACCTTAAACTGTTTTTTTTAAGCAGTTTACCTGTGGTGGCCATTTTTTTTACAGTGCGCACATCTAATTTCACGTTTGGTAATTTTTTTCAACAGGCAGGGATGGCATATACAGTTTGAATTATTTTTTTATATGTAGGTGTATGTTAGTAGTTTTACCATAAATAATATTAATGGTGATACTTACCCCTAAATTTTTATGAACTTTTGAAAACTAATTTTTTAAAAAACATCAAATTTTGGCTTCAAATAACTAGACTAATGTCAGACTGATCAGTCTGTAACTGCAAAGCTATATGATTCATAAATGAGCATATTGCAGCATGAATTTTCCTGATTCCTAAAAATAACTTCAAGCGCCTGCTATAACATGAACACTGCAGTTGAATGGTTCAAACACGTCTATTTCAACTATAATAATAAGTATAAAAATATTAAAGTGCAAAGAAGACAAGAAACCCCCTTGGAGCACTTATTTAATATTTAGTATGGTATCGCTTTTAACAGGTTTTTCATGATTTTTCAGAAATTTAACTTTTTTATTAGTACAGTACACTAGAAACCTTTTTATTTGCTATAAAAATCTACAAAAACACTAAGTTGTGCAAATTTGAGATTTTTATCACTAGCCCAATTAGAGTTATTTGAAGCCAAAATTTGAATTTTTAAAAATTCATAAAAATTTAGGGGTAAGTATATAACCATTAATATTATTTATAGTAAAACTAATAACATATACCTAGATATAAAAAAGTAATTCAAACTGTGTATGCCATCCCTGTCTCTTGAAAAAACGACCAAAAGTGAAATTTCACTGTTTTTCATGTTCAGCATTATTGATAATTTTGTCATAGAAAAAAATAGGCAAATAAACCACTGGACCAGTCTTTTACCTTGAGAAAATATGATTAAATTGCTTTATTTCATCCTTCCAGTACCAATAGTTTTTTAGTTATGATTTTTTACATAAATCTTTAGTCACAAAAGTAGGTGTGCACACCGTAACAAAAATTGCCATCACAGGTAAACTGCTTAAATAAAAATTAAAAAAAAATAGTTTTAAGCTCCTGAAACATACAGGAAACAAGTGGGTAAGTTTCAATTTTTTTGAATTTGTCAAGCAACCAGCTTATGTTTTTTGGAACACTTCAAATGGATTGACCCTATAGCCTTCATTTTTCAACATTAGTCAGTTGAAGATTACTTTTACAGATTTGTAAAATAGTACAGAAATAAAAAAAAAAAATTAACTAGTAATTGAACCACTTAAAGTAGAACTGAACTAATTGGTGTGTGTAGAAGTGGTTGCAAAACTGTACATCATGGTTACAACTGTACTATCATGGAGTACTGTATCTGTGAAATTAATAATTAGCAGAAAATATTAACTAAGGAGACATTTGTGTTGATTTATTGTAAACATTCAAAATCATAATAATTTAAATAATTTTAATAAACAAAATAATGTAACCGGCATTCTTAAAGATTAATTTTACATTTATTTTAAATTATATTTACAATTTTATCTCACTTTTAGTATTATTTTTACAAAATTAATTTCTTTTCTGAATTTCATCTTAGTGTTGCTTATTTCCAATTTGTTCTTGAGGTCCCTAGTGATCTATTGATCAAACAGAAATAATTTAACCAGAGTACTTCATTTTACTAATGATCACTTGTGCAGTAATGCTACATTTTAAAGTTTTAGGCTAATCATTTTTTAGGACCTTATGGGCCTGTGCATGTATCATTTACTGATTGATGAATGCAATCTCCTGGACTTCCATCTTTCATCAGATATGGTAGAGACAAATCATATACAATGCTTAGTTAGTAGCAGTGTTTTGGCATTCGTATTTTCAGTGACCAGTAAAAAAAAATGTCTACTTTTTCTACAATAATCTTAAATCCCATTTGCTGTAGCAGTGGATGTACAAAGTTTCTATTGTCAAGTCACTGGGAGTTTAGTAGTTTCAGTGGTAAAACCTCTTTACAGATATTTTTTTTTAGAATATTGTTAGTACTAAAGCATGTAATTTCCCGAGTTAATGCTTATTTTTTCTGAATTTATGATCTGAACACATTTTTGTAGAGACAACTTTGGACTAGTAAAAGCACTTTTTCCAGTGCTTTTCGAAAACATACTTTTTGCAGTTTTGATTTGACTAAAACTTAGGTCAGTTCACTTTTTTACTCAGAGAAGGGGGTGAGGATGGTCATTTCTTTGCTATTTGACTAAATAAAATTATTTTAAATAAGATTGTACAATCTTTTCCTTTTTTGAAAATAAAGTATGTTAAATTTTATTGTTTAATCAATTAATGTTAATGATTTACAATGTTACATTTATTTTGAACTTTAAACAATACTAACAGCTGTTAAGTGATCTTTAAGGTTATTGTTAGTGATTCTCATTTTGATAAAATCAGTAGTTATATAAATGAGTTAGTGCTACTATTGTGATTTGTTTTTTTTTCTCTATAATACGATTAATCATTATTGAATGAAGTTTCAGTGCATTATTTGTTGAACAGAATCAGTGTTTTGAGGTCTTTTCTATGTAATTGTCAATTATAGCTTAAAATTAGTTTATTCATTTAAATGTACATTACTTAATATTTCTTAACCCCCTTTAGGCTGAATGTAACATTTTTTTTTTAATTTAAAAAAAAAAAATAATTTCCAGTCTATGGTAATGTGTTAAAAAAAAACAACTATATTTCTCTATATTTTGTTTATGGCTTTTATCATAATGAAACAGACTTTGTTCAATATTGTTTTTTGGTCTCTTGTTATTTTACTTGGGACTCTTTAAGATTTCAAAAATATCACTTGCTGAATCAGTTCAATAAAATTCAGAGAAAGAGCTTATTGCTATTTAGATGTAGAGTGTGTTAATATTACTCTTTTAGTTTAATTTTTTTATTTATTTTCAGTTTTTGTTGGCTATATAAAATATTAAGATTGTCAAAATTTAGTTGAAAGAAAATGTATACTTTATTGATATCTGAATTATGTTAATATGACATATTAAGATATTTATATAAAATATCATTTTATAAATATAATTATTACACACTTAATATACTTTAATATGTATGTAATAACACATTATTTGATTATACAGAGTGATATTAAAGTATGGGAACCGCTTCGTTTTCAAAACTAAGGAATACTAGGAGATAAAGGTGTGAATATCTACATTATTAAAAAATTATTACTTTATGGTGTTTGAAATTTTTTCTGCCATCTTGGATTCACCACATTGAATCAAACTTTTTTTTAAAATAGGAAGGTAGACATGTCATAATGATTTTAATGTAAAGTTTTATGAGAAAAACTGTGATTAAAACCATTTCTTGATAAATGACTGTTTTCGAGTTATAAGCAATCAAAATTGTAAAAATGGAAAAATTTCAATGATGATAATAAAAAGAGGTAAAACACCCCATAGTAACCATTTTGTTTTTTATTACCTTTAGAATTTAATCTAATAACAAACTTTCAACAGTTAATGTTTGAATTAATGGTCCAAACACTAACAGCTTTCACAACAAAAAATAAAGCTAATAATTACAACAAAACAACTAATAATTTGCAACACTGCAAACTAAATTGTTAGGTCAGTTGATATAATTTACTATAGCATATTCAACTTTAAAATTTAGTGAAATGTTTTTTGTTCTAAATTACTTAATACAATAAATTTTGAAACAAATTTACGGTCATAAATCTGCTGTTACTTTATAGCAATGGAATCTGTATTTAAGTTACAACTGTGCTAGTTAAATTCTCATTTTGGTTTCTTACTTCAACATACAAGTACAGTATTTGATTTTCTTTACATTAATTACATACTGGAGAATTAAGTTGCAGGGGTTGAAATATTTGTTCTGCTGTCACAGATTTTATTATAATTATCTTCATTTATTCATTTAGCTTTATCATATGACAAAATACATCCTTTTAACTGAAACTGAAATAACTCTGTTGATGATGTACCGGTACAGTGATAGAATATGGCTTTACAAAATATATGTGATTTATTTAATAATAAAATTTCAAAACAGAACCAAAAAATAAATCAGCTGCGGCCAGGTCAGTACGACGATTTGCAGAAACCAGTACTGTAAGAAATTGTCCTTGCACCAGGAAATCAAAAAACTGCCACTAATGATGCAAAATCAGATGTGTAGATGTTTGTTGCAAATAACATTTTTTTTTGTAATGAGTCTTTTGACTTAAAGCAGATCTCTCGGGTGTGGTTCCTTGTAAATAAAACGTAGAAGTTAACTTTCCGAGGTTCTCTTTCTTTGTTGTTATTGGTCTGCAGATTGGTTTGCAATAAGTTTTCCAGAGCCTTTTCTCTTGAGCCATTTTCTGTAATTCTTTCCAGCTTGAGCAATTTTTATCATCCATGATATATTTTATCTTCTTCAGCCTACCCGTATCTGATTTTTTCTTCAGTTTTTCCTTCAATAATTGTTTTCAATAAAAAATTGAATGATATAATGCAAGAGTTGTAAACTCATGGTTCGCAGACTGAAAAAAATTATAAAAATTTATTTTATTTTATTTTATTCTTGTATATTTAAAAATTCAGAATAATTAAATTATACGAATAGTTGGATAACAATCATATTTAATTTTATTCAATGTTTGTTGAATTTGTATTAAATGAACTACAGTAGTAAATGTCATAGAACTGAATTTAATGAGTACATTAACAGTGGAAGAATTTCTTTAACCAAATTGATCTTAGTTTCTTCTCATACAAAACTTTTAACCACCTAACTTTTAGCGATAAATAGTGTAAATTCTTTCTTGTGCAATAATTTATTAATTAACAGTTACACAAGAAAGAATTGAGATACAATTATAACTGTTGAAAAGAATTCAGAAAATTTACTGTAATGTATTTAAAAGTAGTATGTTTTATTAAGGTTCAACTTTTTCATAATGCCATCCAAACGAAAAAACAAATATTTTTATGCACTATTAAAATATTGTTTGCACTGAATTGCTTCCCTCAATCCAGTACAGGTTAAAATTATTGGCCCAAAATTGAAAAAAGATTAAAGACCACCCCCTATGTAATAACTTGTAATAATATAATAACAATGTAAGCTAGGTTTCAACATTTTTGTAATTTGTTTATACATCAGTGGGTAAAATTAACACAAAAAATAAATAAATAAATTTTGTGACTATTCAATCTAAATATCTTTATAATACATTTGTTTGTATGTTACAAAAATCTCAAGAACCGTTATACTAATTTCTGCCCAAGTTTAATAGTAGCTTCGTTTTGTAATCCAGAATGTCATAGGCTATATTAAGATGAAAAATATGAAGAGGAAACTTTTGTTTATATGTTAGAAAAAATGTCAAGAACCATTAAACTAATTGCTAGTAGCTTCATTATGTAATCTGGAATATCATAGGCAATAAAAAATTATTTATTAAAATGTGTAAAAGTAATTTACGGTGCTGCTACACTTCTCATTCAGGCTGCTAGGTGGGAAATGCTAAATTCTCATGTTCTTTCTTATGGTGAGCCATTCCCAAGATATTTTTCAATAGAGATATTTTCAATAACAGGTCTTATTGAAATTGAAAAAAAAAGTTAAGTCTGTGAAAAGTATTTGTGATTCTGGTTTACAAACACCCAATTCATGATGAACAAGGTAATGAAAATCACTTTGATACAATGTTCTGAAATTCTTTTAATATCAATGAACTTCAAGAATACGTAAATATTAACCTTTTTAAATTAGTACCAGATCATTGTCAAGGATATTGATTCCATTACTCACAATATCTATAGTGACAGAAAAAAGTATTTTTTTTAGATGCTCCTGGAGGTACTGGGTAAACTTTTTTGATTCAATCTACTTCTAGCATTTGTTCGATCAACAAGTAGCATTGTCAGGGATTGCTGCAATGCTCCTCACTGTTAGGACTGCTCATTCAACTTTTAAATTGAATGTTTCAATTAAATGTATCATGTAGATAAGGGTCAGTTTGGTTTTAATTGATAATCTCCTCCTTTTTGTTATTTATTAAAATGATAGAAATTTTGCATATTACATGTTGAATGTATAATATTGCTGCAATTGGTGTATCTTGAGAAGCTGCCACATACGTGAAAAACCACCAAATGATGTCAACAATTGTGATTGTCTTTTACACACAGTAAAGATAGCTAAGGGGTCATGAGTAATGTGCCATAAGATATGCCAATGAGGGTCTTTTAAATGGACCTATAGGTACAGTCAAGAAATTTAAATGGTCAACTCTTAGCAGAGATCAGTTAGAAAATGGAGGGTGCAGTTTTAGTGTGTTTTAATTCAATTTGATGGCAAAACCGTGGGTAATCATGTGAAAAATACAGATAGCTACAATTGTGCCTTTCAGTATAACTTTTCAGAAAATAGAATTTGTGTGATTAAAGTTCTAAATAAACCACATAACAAATCATTAGCTGAGATGTAGAGATGCAGAAATTACAAGCCTGCCTATTGCTGAATTCCTAAAGTTCTAAACTTATTTTGATCAAATGTGCATGGAAGAAATATCTTTCCTTGGTATACCAGGGAAAGGTTCCCCTTCAGACAAAAAAAAAACACTGTTCAAGTATATTTAGTCATTATAAAATTATATGTGATAATCGCTGAAAAATATTAACACAGATATGGGTTGAATTGAGAGGCTCTTCCTTTTTTGATGAATAGACAGTGTGTATTTGTTCTTTAATAATGTGTTTTTTCCCCAAAATACAGGTATATTATTTTGTTAACTTATATTTTCCACCTTAACCTTTCTTAATGTTCTTTATAATACATCAAAGGCGACAAACTCGCTTTCTTTTAAGAGTAGTGGTTCTCAAACATTTTTTACATTCACTCATGTGAATTTCAAGATAACTAGAGTACCACTGAACTATTAAATGTATAATATTTCATTAGGATAGCGATAGCTAGATCGCAAATTATAAAGTGATAAAAAATTATAATTTAAAAAAAAAAGAATTTTTGCAAATTTGGAAAAGAATGCAGGTTTTTATTTGAAACACTTATTATTCATCATTTGATATTATTTTATTGTCTTCATTTTGTCTCTGCTCATATCGGTTTGTTTCACCTTGCAAAATTTAAGTCATTGAGGCGATTGCAAATATCTGATAAGTAGGCTAGTGATGTTGTTCCATATCTCTTGTAACACTCTATTGCACAGTTCAAAATCTGTATGGATTAGGCACATATGCATCTCTAAATATAGGGCAAGTAACCTGTTTAACATTTTTCCTTTCGAACCCCATTGTGTGTAGCAGTAACTAAATCCTGGCCACTACTCATTTCAGTACAATTTCAAAAATAAGTGAGAGTTTTAAAGCTCAAGGTTTAAAAAATTGACCACCTTTATGGCTTCCTTGAGAACATGATTAAATTGTTCTGGCATCCTTTTTACTATTAAAGCTTCTCTGTGGTGGCTACAGTGAATGAGGGTATGTAACGATTTTTCTTTGGTGGCAACATCTCCATATTTTCCTGTTGTAGTTTGAACACAATCAAATAAGAAACCAATGCTTTGCTTTCAGTTAAGTCCATTTTCTGCAAAGAAGTTATCAAGCTTTTTGAATACTTCATCGGGGTTTAATTCATATTGATAGCTCATCAAAGTAAATACTCTTTAATTGTACTTTGAAATACATACTGGATGTAAACGATAAGTCTTAGCATCAGAACTTGTTGCTATAGAATAAATGATTAAGAAACAGAGATTATTACAGCTTTTGGAGAAGGAGAATCAGAGAATTTGATGTATTTATGGAGCTAGGGATGAAGCATAGGATAAGATTGTCCGCCAGGGTGTTGAAGGGGAAAATAGACAATCCAGATTTTTTTATAATGATGAATGGTATCTTCCTTTGTTTTAAAAGTCATGTCAAAGTGGTAGATTTAAAAAGAGAATTTCACAATTTTGGTACTCTAGCAGCCAGCCCTAAGAATGTCTAGATTTTGTAGATAAGGGGAGAAATTGTGTCAGGTACACGGGGTATAAAAAAAAGTGTTAGGAGGACAAATTTGATAAAAATAATCTTATTATAATTAGTATTTCTTACTTTCAATATATTTTAAAGGGGTAGAATGATGAATTATGGATTTTGAAAATATGTTTTGAAAGGATGTAGCGACTTAAAACGTGTTATTTTAGTCAGGGATGTAAGTGGAAGAACCATGAATCTTGATGCATTGCATGAAGAGCTTGCACTTGACAGTTCTGTGAATGTGGAGGTTCGTTTTAAGGACGCACTATCTAATAGGAAAGGTCATAAAATAATAAATTTATAAGAAACTAATTTAATTTTAAATGGGTGAGAGATTGGGAACAAGGAGGAGCTAACTATGCATTACCTCTCCTGCTGAAGTTAAAATGGACGTCTAATGAGTATAGCATTTTTAAACATTTAGGTGAGTGTACAGTTCATTGGGGGTCGGGGTATGAAGAACAGTCCTTAATTATTTTAAGCACATATTAATTGAGACGTCTCTGAAAATGTTAAATAAAATAAACTGGAAAAGTATGAGAAAGCGACCATGATTGTCAGAAATGGTAGAAAAACTAGAATTTAAGTTTTCTAAACTTTTAAATATTCTTAGCAGGTATTGCTTTAACCGAGGTGGAGTCCTTTCAGCGCAGATTATTTGGCGCAGGTGGAAGAGGACGCCCCACTAGAAATAGATCAAGTCACTGAAGCTGAGGTTTCCGCAGCAATCAAAGCCACAAGCCCCAACAAGTCTCCGGGTGTTGACGGGATCGGTGCACGCGCATTTTGGAATGTTCCACTCGCTCTTATAGCCACCATAACCACAATATTCACGTTAATTTTGTACGTTGGATATTCTCCGAATTGCTGGTACACTGCAAAGGTGGTATGCCTACCCAAACCTGGGAAAAGTCTGCTCTTTCCCCAGAATTACAGCCCGATCTTATTATCAGGGTTGTCAAAGCTATTTGAAAGGATTTTCCTGGAGAGACTTAGGCGATATTTGTGAAAAGAAGTACGGCCTGAGCAATTTGAGTTCAGGGAGGGCCAATCGATGACTCTCCCAACTGGTTAAAATAATCTATAGTCTTGTCGGAGGCCTAAATAAAAAGCGGTAGCTGCAACCGTTTTTCTAGATGTGGCCAAAGCGTTTGACAAAGTTTGGCATACCGGCTTGCTATATAAACTCGTGCATACGATGATTCCCTGTCGCTATGTCAAATTGATACGGTCTTATTTACTAGACCGACAATTTGTTGGACGGGTAGGGGGAACAATCTCCTCCACCAGAGACATTGCCGCTGGAGTTCCCCTAAGGAGCAGTGCTTTCGCTGTTCTTGTACACGGCCTACGTCAACTATATGTCGCTGTTGGAAGGAGTCATAAGCTCTATACGCAGATGAAACTGCATATTGTGAATCCAGAAGTGTAGATTACGCGATCAAGACATTCCAAAGGATCTCAAATTGGATCTAGTAGAGCCGTGGCTCGATATGTGGAGAATCAAGGTTAACTGTGAAAAATCTGTGGCAATGATGTTCACATACAAGACATGTGCTCCAGCCAGGCAGCTGGAAATCTCAGGAGAGAAAATTCACTTTGGGGAAACAGTCAAGTACCTGGGAGTAGTCCTGGATAAACGGCTTACCTTAGGAGAACATGTTAAATATGTGACCCAAAGGGCAAAGGCCGTCAGGGCCTCACTATACCCAGTACTGAACAGTGCCAGCCCATATCCACTGGCGATGAAACTACTCATTTTTCGGCTATACGTCTTGCCGATTCTAATATGCTTACCCGGCATGGGAAGCTTTGTTGAACTCCACGCTTCAAAAGAAATTAGAAGCCGTCCAAAACATATTCAAACAAGACTCCAAGACAATATTTGGAGCACCGTGGTTTGTCAAAAATGCCACGATGCGGAATGACACACTGTATCCGAGGTGGGGGTGGCGCAGGCACGCAGACTTTTTGGGAGAGTGGCAGTGTCTGAACACGGCCATCTCCGGGATATCTGCAGAGAGGACCCTACTCCACAGGGTATAAGAAAACGGCCTCATGCTGTATTAGACGAACTGCCATGAAGAGACGGTACGGGAGTCAAAAAATGACAAACCTAGGCACAAAAGCTTAGTCTCCCATGGTCAGATCCAGTAAATAAATTTCACGCTGGTCCATACGTACAGGAACGCAAATGACCAAATCTGTCAATAAATAAAAACTTAAAATTTATAACCGCCACTAAATAACCCATGACACCCGCCCGATAATAGAAAGATACAGCAGCAAAGGATATTATCCAGGCTCTGCGATCTGTAGGGAGAAATATTGAAACTCTCTCCATTCTGTTCCATTAGAGGGAGAAAAATAAAATTTATATAAAATTTTTCAGCAGAAATTTGAGATATTTTTTGGTTTAATGAAAGTTTAAAAATTGCCAAATTTGTTTGGGAATTAGATAGTTTAAAGATTGTTTATTTAAATATGTTAGTCGATATAGTCCATACTTCCTCATTTTCTAAATTATTGAACGATGTGCTTATGCAAAGATTGGAAAAGCTGGCTTTAAAATGTAATATACTGAATAGTATATTACATTAATATACCAATATATATATATAATATTAATATGATATAATGTATATATAATGTATATATATGATGTATATATAATGTATGTATGATGTATATATAATGTATATATGATATATGATATGTCATATTTATATGTAATATATCATATTACAGGACCAGCTTTTGTAGCAAATACTACTCTGCTATTGATAATGTTTTAATTTGTATAATTTGTCTTAAATTAATGAATTTAAGATAAGTGAAAAAATTTTTTTCCTTCTTATTGACTTGAGAACTATTTTGGATTATATGGTCAGAAGTATCTTATTTTATAAGTTCTGTATTGTATATTTAAGGTAAAATGTATTAAAAGAATAATGGTTAGAACAGTTACAGTTCTGATGCTACGGGAGGATGGCCTCCATGTTGAGTTAAAACCCAAGGATGGCAATTGTTAAGTTCAACATTGAATAGGATATAGAGAAATTCTATGAAAAAGTATGGGATTCCATTCTCTGCTAAACAGAAGTTTTTAACATGGTGTGTAAAAACATTGTATTGTATGATGTGGAATTCTGTGGATTTAGAACTGCAGAAGATTTAAACAAATTTCCAAAGTTTAATTTAAAGCAATTTTGGCACCGCCTATAAACACCAAACTATATTCTCTACTTGGAAATATGTTGGAATTCATATTTGTGTAGTCTTTAAGAAAATTTTAATGACTGGTACATTTTATTGCCTGGCCGGCCATAGGTTACTTAATCAAGTTAAATAAAAAAGTAATGAATGGGCAGATAGGCTGGGTAAAGGACTGGAAGGAACTATTTGAAAGTTTAACATCAATTTTGATTGCACTTATGAAAATCAGAGAAGGTGGGTTTAAGAAGTAATGGATGAAGTAAGGTAATTATAAAAATCAAAGAAGAGACAAAACAAAATAATTCACAGAACTCTCACTTTATTATTAAATTTTATATATTTATTACTTACATAACAAATTATATATATAACTATATATGTAATGTATTTATTACTTATATATGCATTAACTCATGAGAATCGTTAATCTGCTGTGTAAACACGTTTTTTCCTGTACATTTACAATAGTTACTGTTAAGATAGTATGCAAATGGTTTTTTTTTTTTGTTCATTTGTCACAGTATTTTATTTTTTGTTTTATTTTTTTACTTGTAGTTTTAATGGCCAAACGTGGAGCTACCAGTGAGTTAAATCATGAAAACTGGGATAGAGAAGATGAACCTGAAGTAGCAGGAACATTTCAAAAAGCTTCAAATGATACAATGCAGAAAAGAATCTTTAAAGTTGCTAAAAGGAGATCGACAGGACAAGTAGACCAGGTAATGATTTTTTTATGGTTTGAAATTTATTTGTTTTTTGAATAACCATTTATTTGATTTTTAACATATGTTATAATGTAATGTCATAAAAAAAACATCAGTATGATAGTTGAGGTTGTCAAGCATTAAAAAATATTTCTTTACACATAAAACATACATTAATAAAAAGATCTGACAACTGAATTACTTGGCGTACTGGTTTGTTATTCTCATGCAGTGGAAAAATAATTATACATAGAAGTTACTTAAGATTTCTTTTGCGGGGGAGTTAGTTTATGAAGTTTTATTGTAAAATTATCATTGTATGTTTAAATGAATCAAAAAAAGTTTTTAAAATTCAAAAAAATGCTCTCCCACCTTCAAAAACACCTTCCAAGAAATTGTTTGATTTTTCTATATTTACTGTGTTAATTAGAAGAAACTACAAAAAATTCCACAAAAAAATGTACAGCCAATAAAAAGTTGCCCAAAATTTCTTTTTTGGGGGTGGGGATGAATTATGATGAAGTTTTGTTGTAATAAAGGGTCTGGTAGAATGATCTGACTATTTTCTAGTCATAACATTGTTATGTTTGCATAATTATCAGTGAGACCACTCTCTCGCTGATAGTTATGCCAATATGCCATTGTCTCACTGGTAGTCACTAGGTGGGACAT
This sequence comes from Lycorma delicatula, assembly GCF_047948215.1. Taxonomy (NCBI): domain Eukaryota; kingdom Metazoa; phylum Arthropoda; class Insecta; order Hemiptera; family Fulgoridae; genus Lycorma; species Lycorma delicatula. Next base: position 3,223,688 of record NC_134456.1, read on the forward strand.
TGGTCTCTCGTAGCTGTAGTCATACCATTTTAGTTGCCGCTATGAGTTGGTCAGGTGAACACTGTGCGTTTGTGATTGAAGCCTATTTTAAAAATAACAATTCCCTTACCATTACATATCCTTTCTTTTGCATACTTTTAATTTAAATCAAAACCCAACCACAATAAAACACCGGTATCTACTATGTAGTATCCAAATCCATATAAAAGTCTTTGTTATGATATAATAAGGATGATTTAAACCTTAGAACTTTTGACTTTGACAGCTGATTTGTGACAAGTTTACCACTAGATCAACCTGGTGGGTTATAGCTCTAGATCTATGTTTTCAGGAAAGTAAAATTAGATAGTACAATATATTTTATGTAAAATCTGCAGATTATTTTAAATTTCTATGGAATTAAATTCCATGACATGTAGGCTAATGAAAAATGAACCTAAAGTCTTTATTGTTTGGTTGTCAAGAACATCTGTAAACAGTTGTAATGTTTGCTGCTAAGCAGTTATTGACATCTGATTCAGATTACCTTATAAATATTTTATTTTTATAAATATTTTATTGTGATGAAGAATACATGCCTGCAGCTAGCTAGCTGGTTTGGTGACACATAATGCATATAATGGTAAGTTCATGTATTTTGTGCAGTAACTGCTTGTCACACATGTTCTTTTGTATTATTTTGTAAATATACACAGTGTATGTAGTGTATGTAATAAAAATATTACAGGTGACCTAACTTGAGAATGGTATATTCCATCTGAAATTGGTGTAGCCACTTTTAGAATGGTGTAGCCATTCCAGGTTTATGGATTTCCCATTCCTTTTTTTCACAGAGCCAAACTAACTGTTTGGTATTGTTATGCCAATCATTATTTCATGCATTACAGTAATTAAGTTTCTAAAACTAAATATTTTATACATAAATGTTTCTGCTGCTTCAATGAGTGTATTTTTTGGTTTGTGAAGTGCATATTATATTAATGAACTAATTTTTAGTAAATATTGTTTTTATTTGAATAATTAAGTTTTTATTTCTATTTTTTAGAATATTTTGTAAATAAATAACTGTATGAAATATTTTCCCTTTCTATTCTAAATATTAGACACACATGTGAATGCTATGTTGTAACAATAAAACTTACAAACATTCATAACTTACTTCCAATCTCCAGATGACATGACAAGAGATTTCCAGCACTACATTTGCAGACATAGGAATAAACATGTTGATAGAAAATTAAATTAAATTTAAATGTTAATTAGAATTTTATTTAATTATTTTTAAATAATTATTTAATATTTGTTAATATATTTTTAATTTAATTTCTATAAATTTGAAATTGTTTGTGTATCTGGGTGAGAACTTCAGACCAAATTTGTATTAAAAAAAGATTACAAACTTGTTTATTTTTATGAATAATATTTTTGTGGCAGTTATATTATGCATTGCATAATAGCGTTGTTTCATTGAGAAAATTAAAGAATTCAGGATTATATGATATTCTGTTTGTGTAATGGTAATTGTAATTTACTGGTAATTAAAATAATCATTTTAATATAGTAGAAGAGAGTGCAAATATATTGCAAGAAACAGGCCTAAAGTATTAGTTACATATATTGTCAAAATTTCAGCTAGAAAAAATTAAAGAGAAATCTGTGGCATAGTTTTTTTATTTCATTCTTTCCAGTTTTTTCTGTGTAAACAAAATTAATCTTTATCCAGATGGTCATATGTACTCTTGTGGTATTTTAATTCAGTTGAGCAGCTTAAGTAAACGAACTATAAGCATATATGTGTAAACTAATTTTATTGATATAGCTACTGCTCTACACCTGGAGGAAATTACTTAGCTTTGGTCTAGGTTCTTGTGAACCTTCCACATAATAATAATAATAATAATAATAATAATAATAGTCTTCCACAGACATTTTATAGCTAATGCCAGCATGAATCAGGTCTCTTGTAACATGAATGAATTTCATCAAATAACTGTTTTCAGGAGGCAGCTCAAATTCACCTGTCTCTGTCTAGTTTCTATGTAATTTATATTCAAAACTGTCTCTACCTATATTTTGGTAATCACATTATTTGTTGTTACCAATTTTATTGTTTCTCACCATTAACCGCTAACTGGGGAGGTGCTCTGAAGTCTGCAGGTGGGCTGTCAGTTTTAGGGTAGAGAAATGTGTATTGTTTGTAAACACATTTTGGAAGAGGCATCTACTCTTTTTCAGCATCCAGGTCCACAGCCCAGATTAGAAGAGCCATAGAAGAGAATAAAAAATTCATGGTAAATTTTGTGAATTTTAAACTGTAAGATAAGATTTGATGTTACAAAAAATTCCCACATGCTTATGGTTCTCAGATTCTTTAAATCGATGTACATAAATAATGTTTTTGTATTATAAGTAATTCACATAGATGGATACAAAGAATGCTTAATATATATGATTAATCAATTTTTATAAGAACGAAAAAATTGTTACATACATTTTATTTCAGGGATCATCAAAAAACGTCTTTTCTTCATTTTATGGATTTAACACTGATAAACCACCGATGACGTCCAGTGCTGATGTAAAGTCAACATTTAGTTTTCTTAATAATAGTGCGACATCACCTACCTCTAATGGTATTCAGGATCAGCCTCAATCTTCATTAAGTGCTTCAGTGTCATCAAGTAATGCTTTTATAAATACAACTACAGCTACTCAGATTTCCAGTGTAAATGATTCTGATGATTGTGCTAATAGTAAAAAGTATCCTGCTAAATTAATAAGACTGAATCAGTGTGTTGCTGACTGGATTAAGACACATGTTGATAAAGACCCTTCGTGTATACTGACACCGGTGTTCAGAGATTATGAAAGGTAGGACATTATATTGATGTTAAAAAGTTTAAATTCCTTAGATAACAACCTTCGTAGTTGAATGCATTAAATAGTAATTGTTCAAACCTGTTCATAAGGTCTGTTGAAAAATAAAATTGAACTTTTTCTAAAAAAAAAAAAATTGAATATTTACATAATTATATAATTTCCTTCAAACTACTATTATGCCTGTTGTACACAATTTTCCTTCATCCTTTCCACTTTAAGAAGACCCTGAAATTTTTTTTTGTCCAATCATTTGACTGGTTTGATGTAGCTCTCCAAGATTCTCTACTTAGTGCTAGTCATTTAATTTCATTATACCTCCTACATCCTACATCTCTTAACAATTTGTTTTACATATTCCAAACGTTGCCTGTCTGCACAATTTTTCCCTCTACCTGTCCCTCCAATATTAAAGCGACCATTCCAGGATGCCTTAATATGTGACCTATAAGTCTGTCTCTTCTTTTAACTATATTTTTCCAAATGCTTCTTTCTTCAACAGTTTTCCGCAACACCTCTTCATTTGTCACTATATCCACCCATCTAATTTTTAACATACTCCTGTAGCATCACATTTCAAAAGCTTTTTTTCTCATCATCGGTATTCCGATCGTCCAAGTTTCACTTCCATACAAAGCTACGCTCCAAACATATACTTTCAAAAATCATTTCCTGCCGTTTAAATTAATTTTTGATGTAAACAAATTACATTTCTGACTGAATGCTCGTTTTGCCTGTGCTGTTTGGCATTTTATATCGCTTCTGTTTCGTTCATCTTTAGTAATTCTACTTCCCAAATAAAATTCTACTACCTCCATAACCTTTTCTTTTCCTATCTTTATATTCAGTGGTCCATCTTCATTATTTCTACTGCATTTCATTACTTTTGTTTTTTTCTTGGTCATTTTCGTGTGGTAGTTCTTGCATAGGACTTATCCATGCCATTCATTGTTTCTTCTAAACCTTTTTTACTCTCTGTTACTATATCATCAGCAAATCATAGCATCTTTATCTTTTCACCTTGTACTATTACTCCGGATTTAAATTGTTCTTTAACATCATTAACTGCTAGTTCAATGTAATGATTAAAAAGGTGGGGATAGGGAACATCCTTGTCAAACTCCCTTTTTATTATGGCTTCTTTCTTATGTTACTGATGCTGTTTGGTTCCTGTAAATGTTAGCGAACATTCTTCTATCTCTGTATTTGAACCCTAATTTTTTTAACATGCTGAACATTTTATTCCAGTCTATGTTATCGAATGCCTTTTCTAGGTCTATAAATGCCAAGTATGTCGTTTTGTTTTTCTTTAATCTTCCTTCTACTATTAATGTGAGCGCTAAAATTGCTTCCCTTGTCACTATACTTTTCCTAAAACCAAATTGGTCTTCTCCTAACACTTCCTCCACAATTCACAGTTCTGTACAGAATTCTAGTTATGATTTTTTATGCATGACTAGTTAAGCTAATTGCTCTGTATTCTTCACCTTTATCTGCTCCTGCTTTCTTTGGTATCATGACTATACAATCTTTTTGAAGTCTGACAGAACTGATCCTTTTTCATACCAGTTTGTATAATCTATATTGCTTCCTCACCTGCACTGCGCAGTAATTCTGCTGGTATTCTGTCTATTTCAGGATCCTTTTTGCCATTCAAATCTTTTAATACTCTCTTAAATCCAGATCTCAGTATTGTTTCTCCTCTTTCATCCTCTTCACCTCTTCTTCTTTTATAACATCATTTTCTAATTTATTTCCTCGATATAACTCATCAATATATTCCACCCACCTATTGACTTTTCCTTTCGTACTATATATCAGTGTACCATCTTTGTTTAACTTTCCTGTATGCTCAGTCTATTTTGTCAGTGTTCATTTCTCTTTCCACTTCAGAAACTTTTCTTAATTCACTCTTCTTTCGCTAGTTTGCACTTCCTGTTTACAGTATTTCTTAATTGTCTTTAGTTCCTTTTACTTTCTTCATCACTAGCATTCTTATATTTTCTGTGTTCATCCATCAGCTGTAATATATCCTCTGAAATCCAAGGTTTTCTACCAGTTCCCTTTGTTCTGCTGAAGTTTGGTTCTGCTGATTTAAGAATTTCCTTTTTAACATTCTCCCATTCTTCTTCTACATTTTCTACCTTATCTTTTTTACTCGGATCTCGTGCGATGTCCTCCTCAAAAATCTTCTTTACCTCCTCTTCTTCAAGCTTCTCTATCTTCTTTCATCTGACACCTTTCTTCAGGATTTTATACCCCAATCTATATTTCATTATCACTAAATTGTGGTCGCTATCAATGTTTACTCCAGGGTAAGCTTTGCAGTTGACTAGTTGGTTTCTAAATCTTTGCTTAACCATGATATAATCTATCTGATACCTTGCAGTAACACCTAATTTTTTCCATGTGTATATTTTTCTATTATGATATTGAAACTGGGTGTTGGCAACTAAATTATACTTTGTGAAAAACTCAATAAGTCGGTCCCCTCTTTCATTCCTTTTGCCCAACCCATATTCAAGCACAATATTTTCTTCCTTGCCTTTTCCAACGCTTGCATTCCAATCTCCAACTATTATTAAATTTTCATCCCGTTTTATATTTTTAATTGCTTTGTCAATTTCTTCCTATACACACTCTACCTCATCATCATCATCATCATGGGTGCTTGTAGGCATATACATGTTGAGAATCGTTGTTGGTTTTGGTTTAGAATTTATCCTTATTACAATAATTCTGTCGCTATGCCTTTTGAAGTACTCTTTCCCATTATTTGAAGCTGAATTAATTATTCTAAATTCACCTGACCAAAAGTCATTTTCCTCTTCCCATGAACCTCGCCAATTCCTACTACATCTACATTTATCCTATCTATTTCCCTCTTTAAATTTAACCTACCAACGTTTTTTAGACTTCTAACATTCCACGCTCCGACTCGTAGAATGCTATTTTTTACTTTTCTGGTGACCCCTTCCTTAGTAGTAGATACCTCTCTGATATGGTTGCACCTTCGGTCCAGCTACTCTGTATCACTGAGCACTTAAGCCCCCTCATCATCGGCAAGGTCTCATGATTCATAGAGACAAATTGAGTAGAAAAAAAACTGTATTTTTACAAAATGAGATTTTTACTACTTTTCAAAATAATCCCCACCAATATTAATACACTTGTCCCAACAATGAACTAATTTTTTTTTATACCTGATGCAAAGAAGTCTTTGTCTTGTTGTTTGAGGCACTTTCCACATAATGCATGCCTCCTTGAGTTGACCAAACAAACAAAATTCCGAGGGAGCCAAATCTGGATTGTAGGGAGGGTGTGGTAGTAATCTCCTAACCCATTTTTCCAATGGTTTTTTGGATCAGCCGGGCAGTTTGAGGGTGAGCATTGTCATGTAATAATATCACGCCTTTTCTTTGAGATCCGCAGTGTTCTCTCATTGCTAGCCTTACTTTTTGTCTGAGTAGTAGACTGTTTATTGTACACTGATTTTCCAAATACTCACAAAAGACGACACCTTGGGCATGACTTTTCCCACTGATGCTTATGTTCTGAATTTCTGTCAGACAGTTGAGCCGTGTGCTTCCATTCTATGCTTTGTCTTTTGGACTCTGATTCAAAATGGTGAACCCAAGTTTCATCACATATATCTTGTTTAGAAAGTGTCACCTTCCCTTTCACATCATTCTTTCAAGTCTGTAGGCATTTTAGAGTCTTGTTTCCTTGTGTTGTGTTAACTCTTTCGGGACCCACCTTGCACTTGTTTTGCTGTCCTTGAGCTTGTTACTGATAATGTTTTGAACTGTTCCAACACTTACTGCAACTGTTTTTGCATGTATTCAAGTGTAATATGTCTGTTTTCACGAATAATGTCGTCAATGTGGGTTTCAAGCGAAGGAGTTGACACTTCAACTGGCGGGCCAGGACGTTGCTCGTCAGTCACTGAGGTTTGACCATTTTTGAACTATTCTACCCACTTACAAAAATTTCTGTGGTTTATAAAACTCTTAAAACATTCAAGAAAAGATTTTAGCTAGTTTTTCACCTTCAGAAAGCAAAATACGGTTCACTGAACATTGTTCAACTAATGTGGAAACTTCAAGCTGACACGCCATCATTAAATGCAATATTGAGGTTATAAACAAAACAATTTTTATCAGTCAGCTGTTCTCAGGTCATTCCAATGATGCCAACCTAAAGTCATGAAAGTACAAAACTCCTCTTACAAACTGTTTCATTTCTACATCAATTTGTCTTTTTAATTATTGAATCTCCCCCATATTAACATGTAGGAAGTTATTTTTTTATGTTTTTTAAAAATAATTGTAAACAAATTATAACCAAAAAATAAATTTAATAGGTATTAACAGCTTCTTGTATTGGATTTATATTACATACTTACTGGGGAAAAAAGTTCAGTTAACTTTCTCTAACCAGACTAAATTTTAAATAAATTTTTTTTTTGTACACTATTGGTGTACAGCTTAGTTTTATTGAGAATTTATTACTTAGTAAACTTAGGTATTGTTAAAATGTATTTTTTTGTGCGTTTTAATGTAATGTTTTATATTATTAGGTATTTAATGGAGATAGAAGAAGAAAGGAAAAACAGTACGACTAAAGACGAGAATTTAAAAGACAGTAATATTAATAGTGGTAGTAGTACAAAAAATAATCTAGTGTCAGCAATTAATGTAGCTGCTAGTAATTTTAAATTTAAAAGACCTAGTGGTAATAATTCTGGTAGTACCAGTAATTTGGATAACATCATTAAATCATCAGAATCAGGGTCAAATAATTCTTCTGCACATTCCTTGTTTAGTTCATTTAAAAATGATGCTGTTAATAAAGCAGGTGGAATATCATCATTGTTAGCCAAACCTGATCCGGCTTCTTTAATGATTAATCCGTTTGTTACAAAATTGAATCAAGATTCTACAGCAAAAAGTGAATCGGATAATACTGCAGGATCAGATAAATCACAGCAAGCAGTGCCTACCACTTCTGGATTTTCACTTGGAAGGTAATGCTATTTTTTGTGGTTAGTAATTTTATAAATTTGTTGGTTTGATAATCAAACTTTATAGTTTTATCAATAATTATAAATATAATCCCAATCTAATCCTATTTTATTCTGTTTTTTGACTAGTGTGAATGAAACATATGTTTCTCATTCTGTTTATATAATGGAATTCTAAACAAATTGTTGGGGATGTAGGATGTAGAGGGTATACTGAAATGAAACGACTAGCACTAGATAGGGAATCTTGGAGAGCTGCATCAAACCAGTCAAATGACTGAAGACAAAAAAAAAAAAATGGAATTCTACTATTACATAATTTCTTTTAATTAGATATACAGAAGCAGTAGGGGGCTGAGTTTTACCTGTTATCTTCACCCACTAGCTGAGCCAGTTTGGTAGCTGTTTCAGTTCACCCATGAGGTTTACCCACTGAAAAGTAATGTGGAATGAGTAGGTGAAGGGAGATGTGCAGAGGGATTATGCATTTCTTGGAATATTGGGATAGTTTACCCATTTTAAGTCATTGATTGATTGTCAATTAATTTATATATATATATATAAACTTAATTTATTATTTCTGAAATTTCTATATTTTTCAAGAAATCTAGTTTTAAAGGATCTACTTGTTTTTCTTATATATATACCACCACAATTATATATTTATTTTTATAAATTCCACACAAATTATTTTATTATTTAGTTCTGTATTTTTAAAAATATTATGTGGTTATTAGGTTTGTATATTTAAGTATTTCTTTATTGTAAATTTTAGTAATGTTTTCAATGATATATATATATATATATATATATAAAAATGAATGTTTGTTTGTCCTGTATGCATTCCTATACCAATTCATCTGATATATATATATATATAAACTTAATTTATTATTTCTGAAATTTCTATATTTTTCAAGAAATCTAGTTTTAAAGGATCTACTTGTTTTTCTTATATATATACCACCACAATTATATATTTATTTTTATAAATTCCACACAAATTATTTTATTATTTAGTTCTGTATTTTTAAAAATATTATGTGGTTATTAGGTTTGTATATTTAAGTATTTCTTTATTGTAAATTTTAGTAATGTTTTCAATGATATATATATATATATATATAAAAATGAATGTTTGTTTGTCCTGTATGCATTCCTATACCAATTCATCTGATTGCGATGAAACTTTTTTGAGTTGTGTGCATGCCTGTGAAGGTTTCTGAATTAGTTTGGACCCGCTAGGTGGCGTTGGGGTCAAGATAGTTTGGAAAATTGTGTTTATGATTTGATTTGGCTCATATGCTGTGTGTATGTGCATGTGTGTGTGTGTGTGTGTGTGTGCGTGCACGCATGTGTAATTATATGAAAATAAATATTTTTGAAAAATATGAACCCGGTATGAACCCCGGTGCTGGGGTCAAGATATTTTGAAAAATTTATTTATGGTCCGATGTGGCTCATATTCAGGATATATATTATGTGAAAAGTAATATTTTTTGAAAAATGGATATGGGGAAATAGGGAGAAAGGAAAAAAGAGAAGATGGGAAAAAGGGGAAGGTTGAATTTTTTGAAGTTCTGTAATGTTCAGTTTTTTAATGTTTATCCAACTTTTATTTGTATTCATTTAATCTATATGCATATATACTCAAATCTAGCAATGGCGAAGCATTGCTGGGTCAGCTAGTTATTATATATATATATATAGAGTGGATTTTTCCACTCTTGTGTTTTATTATGTATTGGCTGTGAGATAATTATTTTGTGTTATTATGTTTTGATAGTTGTTTTTTTATAAATATTATTAATTAGTAGTATCATAATATCCATTTTCAATGATGTTTATTTCATTATTTAACTTTTTTAATTTTGTATGGATTGTTATATTATTGATGTAGCTTTTCTATATACTGATGTATCAATTTGGTGGTTGTCCTTGTTTATTTTGGTATTGGCATCTAAATAATTTAACTTTATATATTATCTATTTCAAATGTGAATTTTTAATTTTCTTTTAAGAATTTAATTTGTTTAATATTATTAGATGTTCATTGTTTATTATGGGGTTATATATAATGAGAATATCATGACCATATTAAAACTTTATATATGAGTAATGGCACATAGTAATTTAATCTAAAAATCTTGTAAAATATTTCTGATATAATGCTGATAGTGGAAATCCCATAGGTAACATATTTTTTTATGTATAATATTTGTTATTAAATTCAAAGTAGTTTTGTTGACATTTATTTCTTATAATAGTGATGATACTTTTAATAAATTTTGTATCTTTTTGGTTATTTTTTAATTCATTTTTTATTATATTTATGGTATGGTCTATAGGTATGCTAGGAAACATATTAGTTATGTCATTCTAGTGTCTTTATTTACATTTTAATTATTTAATTTAATTACTAATTCATAACCATTTTTTATATTCAATATATTAGGTAAACTCATTTTATTCCTGAGAATTTTATCTATTATTTTGGAAATGATATTACAGGGGGCAGATTTAAAATTGATTGAAGTTCTCATTGCGATATTTAATTTATGAATTTTTACTAGTCCAGTTAATTTAGGGTCAATCAGTTCAAAATATATAATCTAGAATGGTATTTTAAATTATTACTATAATAAAAATTTGATCTGAATTTTTTTTATTCAAATTTTTCTTACAAGGAATTCGTTTGTTGGGTCATTAAGTTCCTCAAATTTATTATCAACAATGTATTAAGTTATATTTTTTAACTGTCATGATAACCAGCAAATTTGTTTTATCTAATTTTACTATTAAGAGATTGTTAATATTTAATTCTTTTCATAATTTGTAAATAATTTGTAAATAATTTGTTTACTGATAGATTGATGGTTTATTATTAAATTTTGTATTTTTAATTTTTTGAATATTGTAGCTGATAATATGCAATTTTTCCTTATATGTAGAATTCTTTCTGTTTGAATTTATTTCAGAATCTACAATCATGTTCTTAATGTTAATATTATTATCAATTAGTACGTAAATGCATTAGTGATGATTAATTTTTCATTATCGTTAAAATATTATTATTAAGTTTAAAAATTTATTACTTATGTTATCTGAATTTTCTGAGAATGTATAAAATTGTTTAAATTTATTTGAATTATTAACCTACTGTTTCTGATTAAATAATTCTACTTTTATTTTCATAAGTAATTCATAACTACATATATATATATTTTTTTGATTATTTTTGGTTATATTTATGTCTTTCTATATTAATTTCAATTAAATTTATTATACAGTGCGTGTGGAAAGTTTCTATATGCTAGAATTATGGAAGTGTAATGATGAAACTTTAATTATTACTTGGTATTTTTATTTCCTTATTTTATAGAAACAGATATTACAATAACTGGAACGGTTAAAAGGTGTTGCAAATGACCTCAAACATCAATACAAAAACGTTTCATACATATGCCATTATTACGGTGTGCGGTCTGTTGCAATATATTGTTTTGGTGTTCTTCATAGAAAGTAATCTGGTGGAGTCTGATGACTGTATAATCAAACAGTCATCAGATCATGAGAGAATATTCGAAATTGCAGAGTAGGTCGGAATAAGTTATGCGAGCTGTCAAGCGATCATCACAAACTGTGCTTACAGTTGGGTGTGTGCCAGATGGGTCCCTCACCTTTTGACCTCGGATCAGAAGTTGAGACGTTTGGAGGTCTGTCAGAGGCTTACAGCAAGGTTTACAAAAGAAGGTGTTGCATTTTTGAGTTGGATTGTCACCTACGACGAAACATGGGTCCGCCAATACACTCCCCACTTGGAACAAGCTAATATGGAGTGGCGGCGGGGAGGGGAGGCAACCCCAGTGAAAACCAAGACTCGACTGTCAGCTGGCAAGGTTCTTTTAACTGTTTTTTTTTTTTTACCAGTGAGGCATTTTGCTTATAGATTTTTTGACGCAAAGTCAGTGCTGTTTACTGTTGTGTTTTGTTGAATGAGGTGAGGGCTGCATATTGCCGCAAAAGACGAGACCAACTGATTTGAGAGGACATTCCAATGCTCTTAAGTCATGCTTGATAAGAATTACTTAGGATCATTACTATTTATTATTCCTTTATCTTCTTTCGTTAAGACTCAGTATACTCACCTTTGCATTTCTCATGAACAGCATTTTTTTATGTCCATATTTTAAGTAAAAATAAAATAATATTCTTTCATGATTTGAAGTTTTTGTCAAATAAGGAATAGTAAGTTGTTTGTTTTTAATTTAGGTTGTGATTTCACAACATCAAAATTACATTTTAGTTTTATTTCTTTTGGTATCTGCACCAGGTATGTCATTAATTGGAATTATATATTAATCCTTTCACTGGTTTATTTGACTCTTTCAAGTTGGTGATTTTAGTCCATGATCATTTGCTTCTTAGGTGCTTTATTTTACTATGGTTTTTAATTAATAAAATTAATACCATTCTTGGCACATGCTATAAATCTCTTGACATGTAGCTGCCATCTTTTGGCATTCAAGGTTTTCATTCAAATGAATTTGAATATAAAATTTAAATTGTAAAGTATTTTCTCATTCTAAAGAGAAACAGTGATTCTTGTAGAGGAAAAAACATAAATAATGGATTTTCTTTTGTCATGGATAAGATGATAAATGAAATTCCTTGCAGTCCGATCTGCTGGAATATCGTTAAGAATACAATTATAAAGTTGAAAGACATAAAGTAGGATATAATGCCAAAATACCAGTGGCTTAAGCTATGTTTTTAATAAATTGGTCCCTGTAGATCACAAAAGTTTAACTTTTGTTAATCTACTAACTTTTTGGTGGCAGTTTTACTACATTTTGTTGACATTTATTTGTAGCTAATTATCTTAGGTTGCTTATTTTCACTAAAGAAAAAAGTAAGAGCTAAATAGTTCATGCAGCAGATAATTAAAAACTCTTGAGATTGCTAATTTGGCATAATAATTTTCAAGATTTGTCCACTATTTACAAAAAGAGGTTAAGTTAGATATTAACTTTCGATTCTTACTTCATTTATCTATACTATCATATTCCTCTCAAGGTAATTTTCTCAGGAAGAATAGTTTGAAAAACTTTTTGATCCTTAATCTCAGACAGTGATAACAAAAGAAGTGAGAGAGAATGAGAAGGGTGGGGGGGGGGTCAGAAATTCTATGTGCAATTTGTGTTTAATGATACATTTCTTTTAAATTGGTTATAACATTGTGATAGTAAACAGGAGTTTTAAAATTATTTCAAGATATAATGCTAAGTGATACAGTATTTTTTCTTTATTTGTGACTGATGTTTCTGCGGGTTTTTTCTTTAATATAATATGTGTTTACTGATCTTTACTAGTATAAGAAGGTGCATATATTTTAGAGTAGTTATTCATATGTAACTTTCATTTAGCCGGTGTTGTTATAAAATATACTATATATTTATGTAGAGACAAAAAAAATATTTAGTTGATATACGATTGATGTAATTGAATTTTGATTGATAGTGTACTGCCTACAGCTGTGAATTTATATGTGGCAAAAGTATTATCTAGTTTATGCATTCATTTATTGTTAAATTTTACCCCCTCTTTTATTTCTCAGTGATCCTTATTTAAGGTTCTTTTTTATAGAACAGTAATTTTCCCTTATAACAATTATAATTAATTATTTATTAATTGGTTATGTTAGAATATGATTAAATTCTTTTTAACCTCTTTATTTTCTCTATTATTTATAGCGGCAGTGTAGTACCATTTAATAAAACTGATTCTCCTGGATCCTCAATGAATGATAAAAGTAAAGAAGGGGCAAATAATAATAATACTACTGATGGAGAGCCTAATGACTATGAAGAACCACCAAAAGCAGATTTTACACCTATTCAAGAAAAAGATTCTGTCTATAACAAAAGGTATAGTTTCTTTTTTTATTTATTAGTAATTTTTTGAAAACCTTTTTAATAAATGAAAGAGGGGGAGATGTTTATTTTGATAAAATTATACATATTTCTGATAAATTATACATTTATAATCAATTTTTTATACTTTTTCTTTAAATTTTTGTACTAATGAACATTTTTGAATGGTGTGTAGTGATTGTAGATTTATCAAATAAATGATTTTATGCCAGTCAAAAAATAATTATTTTGCGTTATAACTAATTAATATAATATAATTAATTGCGTTATAATTGGTTTTTAATTGATTTCTAAAAATACAATTCATATTTCTATTTCTTTTTCTTTTTTTAATTTTCATGGCTGAATTTTGGTAAATAACTTAAAAAAATAATTCATAAAAAATGTATTAAGCAGCAACATTTGCTACTAAGATATACATATATTTTCATTATTTCATTATTCATTAATTATATTCAGAATTAGTTTTAAATTTCTAACTGTAATATTTTTGTCCTAACTTTTCCCTTTTAAGTTTTATGTAATAGTTTTAATTTTTCATCTTGCTAAACGTACAATAATATTCCTTACCCTATGTTCTTGATACTGTGTTACTTCTCAGAATGTGGCATACCAATCACTACTTTCTCTCTATTGTTTGTAAGTTTTATCTTATCTAAGCTTGCATATAAAGTTTTGAGTTATCCTGATAATAATTAGTAGCTATTTGACAGAACTTGAAAGTTGATATGTCAAGACATGGAAAAACAAATTCAGCTTACTCACAAAACACTACTATTTTTTGTTCTGTTTCTGGAAAGAGAACAAAAGCTTCAAAAGTATTATGGAGATTGTGCTCTTTTGCATGGAATGGTTCAAAAGTGATTTAATGAATTTTTCTGTGGTCATGCAAGTGATTGTGAGTGTTCAGAATGTCCAAAAGAGGTGACTTACTTGAGAAATGATCAATAAAATCCATGACATTGTACAGTAAGATAGCCAAATGAAGGTACTACTTGAGATTATTGAGATCATAAACATTTCAATTGAATGTGTAAGGTGAATTTTACATAAGTAGATGGGTATGTGGAAGCTATCGGCAGGATGGGTACCATGATTGCTGACACCTTGCAATTGCTGATTAAAAGTGATGCCATGTGATGACTTCAAAGCTATATTTGACCATTTACCAGCACAATCCAAATGAATTTTACGGGGTTATATTACTGTCAATGAAATGTGGATTTATTATTATATGTTTGAAACAAAACTGCAGTAAAAAATGTGGATTGGCTGAAATGAACCTCTGAAAAAGGCAAAGATCCATCAGCTTTTAAGGTCATGGTGGTGATTTTCTGGGACACACATGTGTAATATTGATCGATTACCTCAGGAAAAACGATCATGGCAGAGTATTATGCCTCAATATTTGATGTGGTATTGAAGAAAAAGTGACCTCATTTAACAAGAAAAAAAAATTCCGCTTGTTACATTAGTCAAATTGCATTAAGAATTACTTCCTCATTCATCCTATTCTCCAGATTTAGCACCTTCTGACTTCTTTTTGTTTGCAAACCTAAAGAAGTGACGTGGTGGAAAGAAATTTTCATCAAATGAGCAAGTTATTACAGAAACTAATGAGTATTTTGGAGAGTTCTACAAATCATTCTTAATAGAAGGCATAAAAACTGTAGGAAATTGCTGTAATAAGTGTACCAAACTAAAAGGGCATTATGTTGAAAATAAATTGAATTTTTGTAAAAAAAAAAAAAAAGTTGATTTCACAAAAAGTTACATTTTAATACCAAATGAGAAAAAAATAATGAATGCATAACGCTTGACGAATTAAAATCTAGCAAAATAGAATGATGCAAATTCAGTAATCAATAACATCTTTTGAAGCCAACTTATTAATAACAAGAAGAAATGTTGGTACTCATGATGTATAAAAGAAATCATCTAGTTACAGCCATGCTGGCAGCTATATTGCAGTAGTGTTCTCATTATCTGGTCATATGAAATAGTACTCAGGTTTTGTATATTTAAATAATTATAAATTATTTTCAGAAAACCACTGTTGAAATCAGCCAATTTTGAATTTATTTGTTTAATGAAATTAATATTACTATTCCAAAAGTAATCTGGTAACAAAGAATGTAGTTTCAGGTCAATAAAATTAAACCTTTGATAGTGATAGTGATGTGAAAGGGGTCATTGAAATTAGCCTACAACTTTACATGTAAACTAGTAATGAAATCATTTCATGAGAAAAAAAAATTTATTATAAACATCTTACATTTATAAGTACATATGTAAAGAAAATAAATTAATGAGATGGTTGCATTTGTTTTTCATTTAAAAGTTTCTCCATATGTGGATCTATGTTAGAAACGCACAAAAGCAAATTGTTTTCAAGTAATAAGACGAAAATATTTTTTCACAAGGTAAGACATGACAAAAGGGGTTAATATTTTCAATGCTTCTGTGTCTAAATTTCCATATTCACTTCAACGAGCAAGCCAAAATGTACCTAAATCTTCAGATGTGAATTGTAGTCGTAATGTTTTATCAGCAGACATTTTGATGAGCTGGTTGTGAATCACAACTAGTAAATTAGCGCCTCAAACAAAGTTTTCACTAAATGGAATCGGTTCCAATCTCTTTAAGAAAATATTTTTATCTTCCAGAAAATACTCCACCCGCTGAATTTTTAGTTCACGCAAGTGCATCTTCACGCTATCCAACTTGTGGTGAATAATGTAGTGTCTTCATCCAGATTTTCCTCAATATAATTGGGAGGGAATGGAAACATATCAGAATTTTTGCTTTGAAGGGAATAGTTCAGATAACAAGTATTTTAATGAAAGCGTGAACTTTATCTGTCATTAATAAATTGTTTATCGTATCCTTGTAAATTCACATTGAAGTCGTGAAAATACATCAGCTAAGTAAGCAAACAGCAAAATATTTTCATTATACTATAAAAAGATTGAGATGTTGTTTGCTTATCACGGAAAAATATTAATTTATCTCATAATTCCAGTAACTGGTTGATGGATAACCATCTGACTTCTGTATGGAAAAGAAGAAACTTTTTCCTTTTTGCCTATTTCATCATGTAGTTTAACAAACAGCCTATTCTGTAATGGTTAACTTTTACAAAGTTAACCAGTTTTACACAGAATTTTAGTCTTTTCGGCATATTTTTTGTGGCAAGAGCATGTTTGTGAATGAAGCAGTTCATCCATTCCACCCTTAATATAAGACAATCTTAAAATTTTTTCAGCAATTCACTGTTTTATCACAGTTATCACTGTTGCATACTGAAATTTATTTTGTCCAGTCTATGACATAGTTTTAAGTAGCTTCATAAAAAACATCAAAAAGACATTGTCCTATTTGACCAAGGATTGATTTGCAAAATAACATTCATATCTCACAAAACAAAAACTGAGAAATGTTTGTCACATCTGTTGATTCATCTTATTGAATACTAAAAAATTCACTTGAACTCACTTGCTGAATTATCTGATCATGAATATCAATAGCCATGCTTTGATACTGTGTCGTTAAAACGGGGAATCTTTTTCATTTTTTTTGCTTCTTCCTCGCCTATTAAAACATTGACCATATCAGTTGCAGCAAGCAATGTGAGTTTGTTTGCAATTGTATGGCATTAGGCAAATTAGCTACATCTTAATGAGATAAGGTGCTTCAAGTGTACTTTTATCAGTATGGCTTTATTTACAAATAGAAGCTTGTTGATTTTTCAAATTATGCGATTTTCTTTTGAAAAGTTCCAAGGGTTTGCTTTTATAATGTAGTAGATGTTTAGTCCAAATATCATGCTTTCACCAGAGAGCACTTGAAAGCAAGCGATGCACTGTGGCTTTTCATCCAGTGAGCTAAAACTGTAATTTCAGTAACTGTCATTGTATACAATCTTCTTTTTACCGATCAACTCACTGGATGTTAGATTGTTCACATAATTTTTTCAAAAAAAATTTGTATTTTGCATAAGAATATAATTGAAAAAAAGAACTGTTTGACCATACACTAAAAAACCGAAACGTCAATTATTATTATTTTCAATGAAATTATGCTTTTACAAACTTAAATAAAGGCACTAGATGCACACTTCGCATTTGAAACTAAACTGATGTTCTGGAATTCCTTACATCTCTCTTATACAGGTGCATGCATGTGCACGTGCGTGCACAGATGCATACTAAACACCAACACATTTGCTCCTAGACTGAATTTATTTTGTTCTGCTATATAACAAAACCAGTAACAACCGATAATAACAAAAATGTCAATTTTTAAATTATTCTATTCAGTATATTTAGTATACATTTTATTTAAAAAAGTTATGCTGTAACTGTAATTAACCTAAAAAACCTTATCAAAACTATGATGTCTATTTTCTTCTTGTTAAAGCAAATACACCACTACAGTAATTTTGAGTACATAATAATGTTCATGAATTTTGAATTATTTTATAGCTCATGCATAAATTTCATCTAAAAAGAACTGTATGAAGAATTTCATGTAATTTTAAAGTGTGTTTTTATAATATTTAAACAAATTTTTTAGTTACTTTTTGACATATAAATATTTTTTTCTTAATTCAGCTTTATCAACTGTACAATATGTCATGTAATATTTTGATTTATTTTTACAGATGTAAAGTTTTCATAAAAAAGGAAGCAAATTATGCTGATTTAGGAGTTGGTACTTTATTTATAAAACCAGTAACAGGTGAAAGGCATCAATTAATCGTCAGAGCAGATACATCACTAGGTAATATTTTGGTAAATGTTATATTAAATAAAGCCATTCCGATGCAGAGGATGGGCAAAAATAATGTTATGGTGATTTGTGTCCCGACTCCACCTGCTGCTGGTTCAAAGTCACCTCAGACTCCATCTACTGTTCTTCTGAGAGTTAAAACGTCTGAAGAAGCAGATGAACTGCTGAAAATTCTTAAAAAATATAAGAAACTTTAAGTTAAATTCTTATATATAAGTAATTTCTGAATAACACAGACATTTGTTGGTTGGTTTATGTATGACACTTATTAAAATAGTTTGTTAATTTTAAATTCAACTGAATGAAACTATGAGTGAGTGTATGTATTAAACTGTATGAGTGTATGTATTGTGAACCGATTCTACTAGTAAATATTTTGTATGGTGGAATACAAAAAATATCATTAAACTGGAAAATAAAAATAATATAGTAACCTCATCTGTAAGGTCATCTTAATGAACCCATTTTGTCATACATGCTTAGAGCTTTTTTAAACATGTATTTTCTGTTGGGATATCTGTAAATTATCAATTAAAATCTGCAAATTTAGGTGGAGTTGAAACAATGTTAATGGCCGGTCCTCAGGGCACTATTCGGTCTGGTAGCACAGTGTTCCATGATATCGCAGAAATGTATAAGTAAACATTTAATCTAATAAACATATTAGTTAATAAACAATAAATAAATATTAGCTAATAAACAATTAATAAAAATATTCCTGATTGGTTTAATTTAATGCCTGAAGGGGTTTTCAAACTATGAATGTATTGATTGGATTGCAAGTTGTAATGTGTTTTTTACAGGAAATATTCTATTAGCAGGAGTGAAAAGGTCGGGTTTATTATATTGTTTTGTATTTGTATTGCTTATGAAAGCATTATTTCCATCAGCAGTTAATAAATTGTAACCTGTAAAAAAAATTCTGTCTTAAGACTGAAATCAAACCCAGAACCTTCAGTGTATGTCAGATGGGTTACTGAATTATAATATAAAAAGATGATGTAAAAATTGAAATAAAGAAGTGTTATACATAAAATAATTATATTTTCAATAGAAATGGAAATTCTTAGAAAAAAGTCAATTTAAACACAGTATGTACTTGTAATTTAAAACATTGATGTTTTTTGAGAGAATGCTTTGTAAACTTGAAATTTTAAGAAAGTGAGATTTTAATATGAGTGAATCCATTGTCACGGGTGTGACATTTTCACAAGGATCTGCTGCTCTCTTTAAAATTAAATAACACTACTTAACAATATTCATAGGATTGAAGAACATGAGATGTCAATAGTATAAATATATACTGCTATAAATTCATTTAATTTTTTTAAAGTTATTCCTTTTAAATTGTCCTACGTCCAAAATACAGTTTTGTCATCATGGGTGTGAAAAAATGGACAGCTCACTCAACTTGCATTCTTACTGTTGTAAAAATCTGTGAATTTAGTGGACTTTAATCTGTTAACTGGTAATAATGTGAAAAATCATTCTACAGTGATCATGTTCCACGGCAAGAATACTAACTGTCCCTTTTTGTAAATAAGAGACGTTCTTTTATGTTACGGATGTGACATTTTCTGATTTTTAACAACAGTGTGTGTTATTTTTGCTGAGAGTTAATTTATTATGTTTCATTAAATTAATAAAAACCACTAATTAGGTGTAATTATATTTATTTTTGTGAATTATAACATAGATCTAGTATAAACACTACAGAAACATCAATCTACATTATAATATGACAAATCCATACAGAATGTTACAGTGGAAGCAGCCATAATGTGCCACTTGCTAATGATGGCTCAGGTAGCTTTGACAATATCACTTGCAGACACAAGACTGCTGTCTTTCTGTTGTGGAAAGAAGAAAATCCAAGAATCTTTTTTCTTAAGTAAGAAATTTATTTAATAATCATCAGTTTCTTTTCCCTCAATACGGCCAACAAAGTATTTCTTTGACCTCTTACCTCGTAATTCAACCAGAACAAAGTCACTGAGTTCTAATTTGCATGTGTCAAATAGATTAGGCTCTCCATGATCTGAGCTTTCATTACAATTCAGTTCTGTTCCAGATTCAATATCTGAATCTTCAGGTCTAGTAACTGAATCTGTGTAGATGTCCACTTTGCTTTTGAAAACTTGGCATCTCTCAGGTTTTGAGCTACCAGTTCGCCCAGCAAGTAAATTGCCAGCATGCATTTTTCATTCAAATATCACAACACACAGCTCTTATTAATTCTCCACTGTTTGGAGGAAAGGTTGCAACAACTTTGTTTAGGGCTTCAATATGAAACTGAAATTAGAATGATGCTTACAAATGCATATATTGTGAGGCATCTGTGAACACAAAAGAATATATTTTGGATGAAGTTCATGAAACTTTGATAGTTTTATTTTGATTCCTGGAAACTCCATTTGAAACAAGCCGAATTCTTCTTTGGCTGTCATTATCATATGTCTCTTCTGGAAGGAAGAACATTCGCCTGGGTTAGGATCCTTTATTGATATGACACCTTTCATGCCAGGAGTCTGGTGGCTCAAATCATCATGACAATAAAACTATTACTGTTTGTTAAGTGGTTTCATTCAGGGAAATCCAGCTTTGTTGAGCACTTTTCTCCTCAAAGTTCTTTTTTCACCTCAGGTGTAACACATACCAGCTTTATTATTACTGTTAATGTTTTCCCAGGGCTGTGTGGTAATGATTGTATCACCTTTTTTTTACAGCCCTGCCTAGTGACTATGGACATCAATATAAACCTAATTTTGGTGCTTCATTTCTAGCCTTTTCATTTTTTCTTCTTCTTGCATACATCTTTGTCTTTCTGCATCCTTTAAACACTTTAGTTTTAACTTCATGGTACTACTAGAATTAATTTCCTTTATCTTCTCTCTTCTTTTCTTGTCCCTTTTCTAAATGCACATTTCTTCTTCTTCTTCCTTAAGCTTTTGCCTTAACTTCTTCATTCGAACTGCAGAACTCATTTTTCTTAAAAGTACATAAAAAGTTAATAACCTTTCAGAAGAGGCTGAAATGATTTACTTTGATATAAATCTTATATGGTAAGGTATATTGTGTCACCAAAAATTATGTACCTGGATTCAGATTTTTTTTCTATTAAAAGTCCTTATTAAATAAAGAAAAATCTTTAGTAAAATCAGGTTTAGGCTAGTGTAAAAATATTCTGTAAATGTATCAAATTGCTGGTATTAATTATTTTATTTTAATTGGGGTGATAAGAAATTTTTATGCAATGATAACATAGAAGCGTCATAGGTGTGACATAAACAATTTTCTTGTAAATATTGATTTTGTAACAATTAACTGATATTTGATATAATGCCCATTCGCATAACCTCATTTTCATAAAGGCATTTTTAACATTTATCCTACTTAAAGGATATATAATTTACTTATTGCCTTTTGCTGTCATAGGTGTGACACTGATACCTGCAATTCTATACATTATTTATTTTATTAAATACATACTCCAACTAGATGTTACTTCCAAATATCCAATATTACTAAAATATTAACTATATATTATTACTATAATATTTATATCCGATATAAGTTTCCAATATTATTAAACTTTCTGTTTCAACTAAGTAAAAAATCAGCTGTCTGAATTAAGCTGATAAAAAATGAAAAGTTGTTGCCAACTTAAAGTATCTGATACTACTCCTAAAATGATTCATACATTTGAACACCACAAAATAATATTTAAATTTAAAAAATATTACTTGTCATGACAATTAAATATAGCTCATAACAAGAATAAGGAGTGAGTACTCTTTTATCTTAGAACATTTTTATTTTTTGGTGGTCAAGCTCTCATTTACATGGATTCACCCATACATTTTAAAGTCGAATAAGCAGCATTTGGTTAGTAGCAACAGTTAATAATGGAAACTTCGGTTTTAGTAAAATCAACTTTGTACAATAAAAATGTGAAATTTACATTTACATAGACTAAAAACATTTCATTTTTCAGAATTGTTTCTTAGAATATTCAAAACTCTCAACATAATCTATTTGAATAAAAATATTAATGAAAATAATAAAGCGTTACATTACATAGTTTCTAAATTACAAAGATACTGTATTTCAGTTGCCTTTTTTTGAATTGTTTTGCATTAAACTACTCTATGCTTAAAAATGGTTCTTAAATAAAATATAAACTACATTCTATACTTAATAGATAGAATATTTAATAATAGAATATACTTAATGCCAACAGCATGTTTGCTTATATAAGCTCTGAGGAAAGAAAAATTAATGTAATGTGTACAGTTAATTTATATACAAAGTAGGGTTGGACATTTCATGTTAATATTATCAGAATATATTATAGATGTATTTTGGACATCTTGATTGAACAAAGATGATTGCATTATTTTTTCCTGTTAATATAGTGGTTTTACTACTATATTTTTTAAATATTTTACTTAACATGTGATACATGGAAAGTTGCTGAAATTTTGTTTTTTATGTCTTATATTAAATATGTTTATATTTTGGAAGGCGAGGTTAGGATATTTCTTAGAAATTAAGTAATCAACTTCCTGTAATTGTTAATCATTGTGCAATATGTGATCAAATTATCTAATTTGTAAGCTTATACTTCTTTTTGTGGGAAGTTTTTTTTACACTTTCATTTTCTGAACATGGTTTTATGTTTTACAACTATGTTATTACAGTAATCCCTCATATTCATAAAGGGGATTACATTTCACTAATTAGCCATGAGTAGTTACACAAAGAACAACAAGGCCTAAATATGTGATGGAAGGAAAGGATATTGCATTTTTGATAGTTGTAAGATAAAAATTGTTTATATTTGATCTAAGTATAATTGCTCGATTGATTTTGTGATTATGATGTAAATTAAGTGAATGAGATGTTTATTTCTTGCAAGAAGTATTGGATACTGCCTGATTTCTGGAACACTTTTATTCTCATTTGCACTAAATAATTCAATATATTTTAAAACAACCTGTGATATTTAAGAATGTATTGTGTGTACTTTTACAATAAATCAAATCTGTTTGTTCCTTTATTAGCAGATGTATGTACAATAGAGTAGAAGCGGAGCTACTAATAGCAGTCTTCTATACTCACAGTGTATATCTAAAATTTTACTGATTTTTTTTTTTCAGTAGACCATCTAAAGTTTTTGTCTTTATATTGAGCCACATGTTACCTCATTATTTGTTATCCTGTTGAATTTTTAGATTATTATAAAATACTGGTTGAAGTTTTATCTACAGTACTTTAAAACTAGAAAACCCTCAATTATTCATGACCGACATCCCTCAATCCTGGTGGCTGTAATTGTAAACAAATCCATATTCGTAGCTGCCATTGTTTTTATCTTATAAATTAATTCTAGTTATGCCTAAATAAAATACCAGTTTACTATTAATAAACATTTTGTTTTTTTCACTATAATTTTGAGCCGATAGAAAACATATAACTGTACTCAAAAGAAGAGCTAATGATAATAAAAGTTTTATTACTGAGACAAAAAAGGAGACCTTAAATGAAAAGAAATCCAAATATGAAGTTCACGTTAACATAAATAAAAAAATGTGTATATTACATAAAAAAAGATAAATATATAAAATATTTATAAATTATTTCACAAACATTTTCATCGGTATAATTAAAAAAAAAAATTAATACGTAGCCTCAAGATAAAAGTCTGCTGATAATAACTAATATTAAATGAAAAAAATTACTAGTATTAAATCGATAGTAACTTTATTTTAATTTTATTAGTCAAAGAAAATCATAATAAAAAAACATTTGATAAAAAAATATTAAATTATAACAAAAAGTAAAAAAAAAGACAAACTTTCAGAAAAAACTAAACAGAAAAAATCTAAACTTAGTTCATTTTATAATGATGTAATGGAAAAACTCTCATTAAGACTACCTAATCCCCCCCCCCCAAAAAAAAAATATTGTATATCATGAATGAAACAGAAATTAAATTAATAAAAATAGCCCTGACATAATATTGAAACATTTTGAGGTAAAATTTTGATAAAAAGCACCATCAGAATTTTATATTTTTTAATAGTAATCTGGTATTTTGGCCATTTAATTGCTGTATGTGATTTTATTGGAAGTGTTGTATTGCTTTTCTGTAGTTTAATAAGATGGCTTATATAATAAATATATATTTATTATATACTAATTTAAAAAAATGTTTACAATTAAGTGAATAAACAATGTACAGATTTTTTCCTCAAATAACTTCGACTAAAGCGATGCCAATTGTTGAGTGGGCTGAATAACCTTCATGTTGTTGTTGATGTCGTGGTTAAAAAATCTAATGTGATTACTCTTGAGTCTAATGTATTTAAAATTTATTAGACTGTACAAACAAAAGTATGGCAGCAACAATTGAATTTTTTTGATCAGAACACCTATCGGAAAAGAAATGTACTTGTTTGTCCAACTACTCTAACATATAATTTAAATAAACAAGTTACATTTTTTCATGACCTCTTTTACTAAGAATCTTCTTTTACTAATGACCTCTTTTTCTTAGACCCTCAAGCTATGTATAACAGTGACATTCTTTTGTTCATATGATATAAAGTGTAAAATTATATATTGACAGCCTTGACTTAGAAATTATTGCTGACATTGCTTTTCAGCAATATGTATTTGCCGCAGCTGTTTTACAATCATCATCAGGCATGTTCTTAATTTACTCTAAACTTTAAAAGCATGGATGGCTTTTTTTCATCCACATGTTTTTTTTTGTCTCGTGAAGTTCTGTTTTCTTATTCTCATTACTGTTGTAATAAAGTAAAGAACACAACACAAATTTTTTATTGGTCGATGAAAAGATAGAATCATATCATTAAATATTCTTATGTATGTCATAAGTTGGTTTAAGAAATGGATATATTTTTATTTTCATTCACAAATATCTGATATATTTTTTGTGTTGTCGGTTGTGAATGACATTTATGAGATGAATATTATCAATAGTACTGTGCAAGATCTATAATGCAAGTGATGACTTTTCAATTAATTTATCCCTTTAAGTTTGTTTTTTCTTTTACCTCATCTTTCTGTTTAAATGACACCAGTTGGTTGTCTTATTTGATGCTGTTCTTATCAAGTTTTCAGATAAGGATAATGTGTTCAAAAACATTTCCTTACAATTAATAAAAAGTAAGAAAAGGCCTTTGATAGTCTTGCGTTTTTCAGAGTTATTGCTTTTACATTACTTATTGTAAAAAACCTATTAATAAAACTAATAAAAAACGTATAAAACTAAAACCTGTAAAAAACTAATACCAATAGTTGACTTTTGCAGGATCCTGCAGCATCAGTTGGTGGTACATAATTCTACAATTATATCAGTAAAAACAAAAAGAAATAAAAACTTAAAAATTTAGAAAAGAAAGGTTTTTTAGGGTTTCCTCATACTGTGTTTGGTGGTTAAGTTGTTTTTTGAGTTTAATTGGTACAGTGGTAGGTTTGTTGATGAATTCTTTGAATTTTCTGAAATTTAAACGTGTTAATATATTGTCATTGTAATTGTAAGTTACCAATTGCATAAGGGTGTGTCAAAATTTGTTGCTGCTGCTCATATATAATTTCAGAACAGTGCCTATTCATTTATAGCTATCTTAATTGCAGTGAGGTTTTAGAAATGTTGAACAGTTTTCTTAGCATTCAAAAAACATATGAAAACCAAAATTTTGTTTCTTTAATGCTTAATGCTTAATTTTGCTTAATTTTCTTGCCTCTCCTGTACATCTCTTGGGATGATATTCCTCTTTTGTTTTACTACCTCAAAATTTTCCATTTGGAAAGTTACTTTTGTATTTCTTTAGGTCTTTGTTGTTTTCCTTCAGTCGGTCATTCTCGACAATGTTCTACGATTTGGTGTCTTGAAGTGGGACTAGTATGCCATTATTATTGTTATTAGTGTTTTCTAATCTTGAAACAGTTTTAATTTGAACAATGTTTTGCTCAGCCTCTATTTTGGTGTTAATATACCATTATCAATTATTTAGACACATCTTTTTGTTCTTTGATTAACTCTGCTGTTCTGTAAACCTTAACCTAGTGTTTGCTTTCTGCTTCGGGACTTTTAGTATCATAATCAGTCAATCAATTATTGATCATTTGATTGTAAAAATGGAGCAGTACTGCAATCTGAAAAACAGTTTCATTAAATTTGGATCATTATTTTTACAGTGAAAAATAATTTGTACATCATGAAAAACAATTATCTTTAATTTCTTTATATTATCAAGAGTATAAAGAAAAGAAAATGAATTTGTCTAAACAAACTTTTACTGTATCAGATGCTGTCAACTTTCACCATTACTTGTTCATAATCACAAAAGAAAAGTGTTGTAAGGAATTTTGGTTCAAAACTCAATTTAAGCTAGATTTTTGGAATACAAATGGGCTATGCAGTGTTATAATATAGAAAAATAATGGGGAATTAAACGGCAAGACCTAAAGGATATCAACCCGATCTGTAATCACGAAGATAGTGCCAGCATAGCTAAAAATTGGCAACCGCATAACGATTTTCTTTATGAAGCTGGCATTATGACCATATAAGTTACCTTTGGCAGAGAGATTTCAGAACTGGTTCAAAGATACGTTGTTCCAGATATTGAAACAAGATGCCCAAAGCAATCAATGATGAATTACATTTATTTTGTTGGCTGTCAGAGAACAACAATTAGAACAGAAAGATGAACTGATCAACAAAAAAATTGAAATGAATATATCTAAAGACTGTATAATTACAGAAGGCTAATGTGAAAGTCACATTTTAAGACTGTTGTAAAGAAAATCTCAGTGAATACAAAATATGTGTTGAATGAAATTTAGAACTAGCTATAAAAAGAATTAAAAGGAAATATTACATTACGACAAGATATAATATGTCAAATGCAATAATATATTAACCAAAGTTAAAGAGGAGCTGAAAAAATGAAATTCCATTTCAAAGTAGATACAATAAACTTTCATATTTAAAAAAATAAAAATTGATTTACATGAGAAATGGTATATAATAAAATGTATTGTACTGTGGTGCAGGTAAACACAAAACTTGTAATTTAATAATTTTTTTACTAACCAAAATACTTTTTTACTAATTTGTAGTTACACCCATTGCAATATTTATTATTAACTACGCATGTTGTGTACTGCTAGAGCAGCTACAATTATCGCCATAAAATGATTTAAAGAAATTTACGAATGTGATAAGATCACTGACAAGAAGTGACTAAAATAATCATCACTACTTATTTAGCATTTAAAAATACATGTGCTTTGTAATCATAATCTCAATTCCATTTTACTTGGTTTACAAGATGTATGGGGGTGGGCTAAGTTTCCAGTCGTGATGAAGAAAACATTTTTTTTGCTTTATTTTTCAATGACTTCCCATTTACATTATCAATGACTTCCTTGTTGCTCTTAAATCATTGTCCACCAAGCCATTTTTTTAAGATTAGGAAATAGGTGGTAGTTGCTGGGTGCTAAATCTGGCAAGTAATGCAGGTGGGTAAGCAATTTGAACTTTGAATGTTCATTGATTTTAGCCATTGTGATGAATGTCAAATATTATGGTGTAACAATTTTTTTTTTTGCTAGATGTGGTTTTTTTAAACTACACGTACTTTTGATATTTTTAGAGTCTGGACTATCTCACACACTTTCAATCTACAGTCTTCCAGCACAATTTTATGGATCTTTTCTATCGTTTTGGGAGTTGTCACCTCATTGAATATGGTGGAGAAGAGTCTTATAGTGTTGTCTGTTTCTTGTTTGATTTGAAACTGTGTTAAACCTTTCAAATGGAAGTATTTTATAATGCGCGTTTTTCCATTTTGTGAGAATAACAAAGGCAACTTGCTCCAAACGCTACCAAATGTATACTAACCAACCTATTGACCTGAAATTATATATAAGTTATTGGACGGTATTACAGACCTGCTGGTGCTGTCTTTGCCAGGCTGAAGACTTATCAGCCCACCCTCATGAACCCGTAAATGACATACAATGTTCACAAAAATAAAATTGAAACTGGCATACGTGAAAGTAAGCATTATAGTTTTTTTTTTTAACTTCAGCCTATTAAAAACACAAACTACTGTTCATACTGTTTCTGTATAATTCCTAATCACACTGATTTACTGTTTTAAAAATGTACGTAAATAAGATAGGCTAATGCAACAATACTTAGTGAATTAATTGTTTAGTAGTTGTGAAATTTATGAAAACAATTACTATTTTTGTTGAAGCACAATATTACTTTACACACAATATGTAGTAAAATCCTTTACAGTAAGGCATTTTACATTTACCTCGTTTTTCCATCCAACTGAGCCATTGTCCCAATTGAGCCACTTTTTCTACATAGGGGCAATCCACTTCTTGAGTATTTTCGAACATAAAGATTCACTTTATAAACTGGCAACATCCCCTGTTAATGTTGAATGAAAATGTATCAGTTTATTTATCATCTTTGGCTACATCAAATGTAGCACAATATTCATCCATAGTACTTCTTGATGTTTTCTTAAGTTCATTTTCTGAAAGCAGTTTTAATCCAGGAACTCTATTCCAACGTAAAGTTCCAAGAGCAATGATCCCACGTTCTTTCAAAGTTACAATTAAAGGAAGGCAGGGTTATATAGTAATTATCAAAATACAGTTTGAAATTACAATCATTTGATATAAAATGCAATAAATATGTGACCACATCAGCTGAAGCACCAAGATTTACTTAATTTAAAATGTCATTGTTTACTTACCCTGAATATATTTTGAAGTCGCAAGCAAATCCTGCTGTGCCACAAAGAAAAAATAGCTTGCAGCTCTATTTATAAGGTTTAATGGCACGTATTGCTTCATGTAGTGGCATAATTTGTTCATCTGCGGAATGCTTCCTCAAGAGGAATAATTTTAAACCTGGCTCTCAAAGAATCAATTACAGGGTGTAAACGGAATAATCTATCATGTCGGACTTGCCCATTTGGTACAAACATGTTTAGATCATTAAAATGGAGAAATTGTCTAATTTTTTCCAAAATATTCACTGGCATTGCTTCTTTAATGACTTGCTTAAAATACTTCAAGTATTTTTTTAATTTTATTCCTAGAAATCCTAAACGGCTTACTTGCATCTTTGCTGATACTGTTTCAGTATTTCCTCACAAATACAATCTGCTAGTTTGGTAAAAAAATAAGAAAAAATTATACTGGAGTCTCGCTCGAGCTCCATGTTATCCTCTGGTAGGGAAGTATTTATTACCAGTGAACATTTTTTCATCTGGGTTATGTTTAGGTGTTTCTTTCTCCAGATAATATTATATTTTAATGGTATTTTATGTTTGTTACTATTAGCCTTAGACGTAGAAAAGGCCATCTGTTTATGGTAACTGACATGTAGGTAGAGGATTACAAACCTCTGGACTAATTTCAACTTATCCAGGCTCCTCGGAGTTACTAACGGTCATTGTACAATCTATACTCTCAATTTCCTGTTCATCCACCAATTGAGGAGTAAAATTCATCTCTCATATCAGTAAGTATCAGATACTAACTCGTCTTCAATATATGAATAAATGGTTAAGTAGAAAAAATATCATTTTTAAGTGACTGCTGAGCTTCATATACTCTTCTGTTTACTTTTTCTTGAAGTCTACCTTTTTCCATTTTTAAAAATATAATTTACATTCAAATCAGAAGAAAAATAATTCTAACCCCAATTCAACACAACATAGTGTTACTGCATACTATAGCAGATATGCAACATGGTGAAATTTACAAATTATTTTAGCAAAATAATATAAAATCAGGAATTGCACAACTGTTAAAAAAATACAGCCACTTAGAAATCACTAACTTCAAACCATGAGACAATCTCATGTAAAATGAGTGAACAATAATGCTGGAGTTTAATGTACTAAAACAACAAAAATTATGTACATATGTGCTACACTGTGCAGTTAAGGGTATATTATAATCGCATAATATACCCAAAAGGAATGGAATAGTATATCAAATCGCTCAAGTGATTGAAGTAATTAAATTCAAAATGATTCTCAAATTCAGTTTGAACATTCTGAAATGAGAAATTGTTAGTTTTTCCTTTCATTAGGGAGTATAGGTTATTTGAAGGTGTTTGAGAACTTTAGATTTCAACATGTTAGAAGGTAGGAGGCATGTACCTTGGAGGGCTTCAGGTACAATTTTTATTTTGATGGGTTTTTTGTGGAGCCTTGGGTTAGGAATAATGAATCACATGAAAGGATTTGGCATACCATTAAGCCTCAATATTGAAAGCTGGGGGATGTGAAACATGAAGATATTTTGAAATTTTCTGGAAGTTGAATCATGGTACCTGTTACAATAGGTAGCTGTTTTATGAAATCTACCCAATATGTAAATGTAAAAATATATCGGGTTAAGGAATTTCAAAATTAACATTTCCCAACCTTTCAAGTTGGGAAATAAATAAATTTATTGTTCAGTTAAGAGTCATTGTATAAATTCTATTAGCCACTGCTTAAAGTGATTTATGTATTGATAAGTAAATTAACTGGTTCACAATTTACTGCAAAGTATAAAACTGTTATTACTTAGAAAGTTTAACATTGTACTTATAAAACAATTCTGATAAATAAAAGTTGCATAACAAACAAATATATATGTTAAGAATCAGTAACAGACTGTAAATAAAATTGAAAAAGAAAAATTAGTCATGAAAAAATACACATGATTTTTTTCTGTATTAAACATTTAGTAGTTAATAAATTTCAGAAAAATATAATGTACTTAACTTTTTACAGGTAAAAATCAAAATTTAAAATTACTACTCTGATATTAATTCCTAATTAATTAGTTCTGTTTTCATAGTGTAAAAATTGGTATACCTTTTTTCATTTGTTTTATGATTGACGAAACTTTATATAGTAGAAAGAAAAAAAAATCATGTTTTGAACTAGTGTTATAGTTTATCTGCCACACCCAAATTAGGTAATGGAATTTGGTATGGTGTAGAGTAGCATTTAAAAAATACTTTGATTTGAATCTAGAACTTTTTAAATACATGCAAATATTCCACTTCACACTGGAAGTCAGCAAAATTAGTCACTGTAAAAAATAAAACACATTTAGAATTATTTTTTTAATTATGCTAATTTAAGGTTAAATGTAATTATTGATTGATAAACTGTGTGTGTTTTTAACCTACATTGTTTTCAAGTGTTGGGAAAATGGAAAAAACATTTTAGCTAAAATGTTATTCAAAGTATTTAAGTTTAAAAATTATATAAAATGATTGAACGTAAGAAGTGATTTTCTTGAATTTATTCAGATTTTTACCATCTTTTCATATTGCCTTACATCTCAGTTGTGCAACTAATTCTTTTTATAAAATTTTGACCACCAAGATCAAAATTCTGTTATTTCATTTGTTTGTACCTTCCGAACAAGAATTTTCCAGGTTTCTTTGTAGATTGGGTAATCAATAAAGTCTATTTCATTCATGCCATAAAATCATTGTTTTATAAGGGCAAAATCCCGTATGCAAACAAGATAGGGGTAAGACTATATTCTGGAACCTTCCAGTGTCTGTAAGAGCTAATAAAAATTTGATCTTCTTATGGAACCTGAACAATTATTGCTAAAAAGGTATAGCTCTCTTAGCACCGTGTAATAATGTATCATTGATATATTACAGAAAAGAAGAAATCTCATCCCCTTTTTCTGCTGTTTCCTCATAGTACAAAAACAATCTGTTATTTTTTTAATTATGTACAGAAAAAAAATTGCAAAAAGTAGTAAATTTCCTGCACAGGAATAGTGGGCAAGGATATGTTTGCCATGTAATCAAAACTTAACATTGCAACATACTTGTATTCATTACCTTTGCAGTATTCCTTTTTTTATTTTTTATGCCGTATAAAACCGCTTGTTCAGTCTTTTATACACAGTCAATTTAGCAACAGCTACTCTTCTGGCAATAGGATTCAGTCATGGGTTTTATATTCATATGTTACAATGTTCGCAGGTGTATCCATTTGCGATCTCCAAAATCTGAAATTGAAATGTTGCTTAAAAACTTACTAATAGTATGGATAATTTATTTCAGTACCTAGATATTTAGCAACAAACAATTTATGCATTTGCTTTATGTTTAGAGTAGCACTCAAATATTGAACTTCTTTAGAAGAGTAATGACTTTTTATGAGGAAAAAGGATGTAATATGGTTCTTCACTTGTTTTACGGTTTTGTTGATGGCCTCTTAAATCTTTAGGCGACTTTCCCAACAATAAAAGATTTTATAACAGTCTTACCTGTTTTTCAAAAATTTACGAGAAGAAAGAAAAGCCTTTCTGCATACCTGCAATTTTCTGTCACGAATCTTAACAAAAAATTTGTGAAAGCTTGCATGACCTGCAGCTGGTTCATTAGTTTGAAATGCGTCATCAGCATCAATTTGTTTTCTTGATCTACACCGTTTTATTGGAAAGGCCTCAATTAAATTTTGAATAAAGATGTCTCTTGTATTATTATTATTAAAATCATTTTCGTAAGCAAGAATTTCACTAATTTCTTCTACAGATAAGTGAATTAAAAGACTTCATTGAGCAACTGAAACAAAGGAACAGGAACTGGTGGAAAAAGGGTAACAACAAAACCTTTGAACCTTTCCTTATTGAATGGAACATGTAGTCATGGAAGTTGCATGTTACTTTTAGGTTATCAATTATAGATTTAGAATTAGTTTTGTAATTATTGAATGGAACATTTTGTTTTAAATTATATATTCATTTATTAATGTAAATAGCTGTTCTAGTATATTTTTAAAATAAGATGATGGAAGAAAGTACTTGATTGTTTTACGTACAGTCTGCATGCACATGATTTTTTTAAAAAATACTGTCAGTGTGAATATATTGTTATTAGGATGTAATGTCAATACTTTAGAACTGTGAATAGATTAAGTGGTTGTATAAGAGGAAATTACATTTATGTGATATTTTAATCTGAAAATAATTTAGTTCAGTAGAATGTAAGTAAGTATCTAATCTACTTTGAAATATCCTAAATAAATGTTTTGTTTTTTATGTGATCATAGACATCAATGTGGTATTACATAAGTACACATGCATGCCAGTGTTACATCATTGAAAACAGATAATTGTAATCCTTTATCATCATTCTGTGTTAGTTGAAGTGTATTTAATACTTGCAGGAATATTTTTGACTTTTTATAAATTGATGTAATATAATTACATAATGTAGTTACATACGAGAAAAACAAATTAATAAAATTAAATGTGATGTTTTAGTTTTACATTATGAATACGTTCATTTGAAATATTTTCTTTATGTTTTAGTAATGTTTTTAATCTGTAATAAAATATGTTATTAAAAGTAGTCATTTTTTTTTATACTGGACCTATTATAAAATTAGCAATTGAGGGGCACATTTTATGCAGGTGCACCAAATGCATTTGCGAACTAAATTGTGAAGTTGCAAGTGACAAAATTGTGATACAATGTATCACCATATGCATCGATGCAAATGTACATCATTTTGCATGCACAAATGGATTTATGCATCAATGAGATTGAATGTGTATGTTAGGTGTTATAAGACTGTAGAGATGCAGATGAATTCTGAAAAACAGTTGTATTCTACAGATCAATAAACAGAATATTTTTGAAAGCATTATGTTAAGGTAAGTGTTCTTACTGTGTATGGTAGTTTATCAAGTGAATGAAAGTAGATTGTCTTAACATTAAAAAAAAAATAACCAATTAAACATTTTTTATATTCTTTTCTCAAGACATAGCATTGGCAAAAAAGTATTAGTGTATATAAATAAAAAAAACAGCAAGCAGTTAAAAATAAATATATAATATGCACAAATTTATTGCAACAGCATAACAATGGGAAAATTATTGAGATCTTGATATACATCAATTTAGATATAAGTAACA
Source organism: Lycorma delicatula (assembly GCF_047948215.1). NCBI lineage: Eukaryota > Metazoa > Arthropoda > Insecta > Hemiptera > Fulgoridae > Lycorma > Lycorma delicatula. The sequence goes on from NC_134456.1 coordinate 3,258,330, forward strand.
GACTCATTAAATGAAAATAATATTTTTAATAACTTTGAAAATTACTATTATAAAAGATCAATGAATAAAATGTTAAACTTTTTATTACAATCTATCACTACAGACTTATATTAAATAAAACTAATCAGAATATTAATAATAAAAAAAAAATTAAGGATACTTTTTTATTACAGTACAGTATCAGTAAGCTAAAATAAATAAAAAAGGCAAAAAATAAATAATAAATAAACAAAAGTTTTAATTTCTATTTTTTCTACAAAACACACATTCTTTCATCAGTAATACAATTATTAAAAAAATAATGAATTAAATATAATAATTAGTTCTCTTGAAAGTAATGAGTTTATTAAACTTTCTGATTGTAAACACTCCTGTGGGAATTTTTCAGTTTATTGGCATTGCTGTAGTCTATTCAGCTTGTGGTCTACATTCATGTTGTAAACTTAAAAAAAAAAACAATACAGATGGTAATAGCAATTGTTGCTGCCGAATGTGAAATTCAAGCAGCGACTTTTTTTGGCTTTGAAAACACAAACTGGCTGAAATTTAAAGGCAACCAATGTAGTAATGTGAAAAAAAAGAAATGTATGAAATGTTATGTTACTATAGAATGGTAGAATAAAAAGGTGGGTGACCCTTGTCATGACCATTAGAGTACTGAGTGTGTTGAAAATATTTAAAAGAATATTATCTTATTAAAATTGTGTATAGAATTTTGGGGATTTAAGTCATCCACTCTTAATAGTACCTGCTTAGTTCCAAGCAATTTATATTTATTAAAAAAAAAGGAACTTTGATGGTAAATTATTCATAAGTGATAACAAGCAGCTTGTTAAGCAGTGGTTAAATGGTTGGTGACAAAGCCGCATGATCGTGGTATTTTGAAAATTTAATTATTACACAAATTCCTTATGTTTGTGGCAAAAATGATGTAGAAATAGGCTAAGGTATCAAATTACACAGTATCAAATTAAAAATAACATTGCATTGCATTCTAATGCAACTGTTACATGTAAGGGATCTGAATGATTAGCTAAATTAAATAGCTAGTTCATATATCATGATTTAAGTAAAAATATAGAAACGTTTTTAAAGAAATGAAGACTAATAATTATGAATAAATTATTTAAGAATACTTAACAGTTAAAAATCATTACACTTATTGCTGCAGTCTCTATTCAGGTTAGTCATTTACATTTATGTTTAAACTTATACAGAATGTAATGGTAATTGTTGTTGCCTTAATCTTCAACATTGAGGATTTAATGTCATAATCGTAAAGTGTCTGTACATTATGCCTATCATGGCAAAGTCATAGTTCAGTCTTTCATCCATAGGTTCTGGGTTTGTGTACATCAGAAACGACATGTTTCACACACCACATCACTTTTGTAAATGCTTCACACAACAGTAATTAAGTTATTGTTTTTAGATGTGTCCACAGTAAACAGGTAACAAAGTGTTCTACAACATAACTGAATGTTTTTTTCTTTTTTAATAACCAAATTAAATTTGTTATGAGGCTAATTGTATAAAAAATCATAGAGTTCAGTAGTAGATCAAAATTCAGTGTAAAAATAACAAGGAAAAGTATTACTGTGCTATTGTGGTATAGCATGTGATGTCACAGTATAAGCGTTTAGGCTCATGGATCTTCGCTATAGACAGTATTCATCATCCATTTCTGATAAACACTCACTGTACAAGCCAGTAGGGAGGTATTGGACCGAGAATAATTATGGAAAAAAGTTAATATAGGTATAATAACACTCATATTACTAGAAGACAACTTAGTAAGTGTAGGATATCTTAAGGGCTAATCTGTTTGATGAGCAGATTTGTGAACTGATGAAAAAAGGGGGACTTATTGGATTTTATATAAATATATACATATTTTATATTTAGTAGTTTTATATTATTTTTCAAATGTTTTAATAGAAATCAATTTTCTAAGAACAAATACAATACTTTAATTAAATCGTTATTAGGTTGAAAAAGTGAAAAATCTGTCAATAGTGCCTGAGTTAAGCTGGAAGCCTAATCTTGCAAGAGGTGAGGAAAGGTGGAGAAGGAAGAGGTAACAGCTTCATAAAAAAACTGGGTCAATCTGGTTATGTGCAGTTAAAAGATTCTTTAACTTTGGGCCCTGTAATGATATTGATAAACTGTCTCATAAAAGGTAGAGTAAGAAATTCCTGACAGTAGAGCACAGAGCATAAAATAGACAATCCCAAAAGAAAACCTGTAAGTTTCAAGGCAGTATGATAGCAGCTCCACAATCAGGCTTAGACTACACAGTCATTGAAGATGACCAGGTGAATTCATAAATTACTGGGGCACTTCAAGAAAACAGCTGGATTGGGTAAATAAATGACAATAAACATTAATAGAAACAATTTTGAATAAAATTAACTGCTTTTTGTTTCAACTGGATTGTTACAAGAATATCCAACAAACAATAGAAATCCATCAAGGAGTTAAAAGAAAAAAGAACTGATATCATTATGATTTCAGAGACAAAGAAAAAGCTCAAAGAAGGTAAAGTAGGAAAGCATGTGATGATTTATGATGTGGTATCATTAAAAAAAAAAAAATGATTGCTGATGTAGTACTTACATAGTTTATATAAATGGAAACGGGGAATGTACAATTATACTTGGCATAGTGAAAGAATTTTGGAAGTAGAGTTAAGATATGTTGACAATGTATGACATTGATTTTTTTTTAACCAAGTATTTGTATATGCTTCAGAAGAGAGATGAGCAGAAGACAATGAGTTAGTTAATTTACAAGGGTTTGATGTTTTCACCGATTCCCTAAATTGACTACATTCTGGTAGAGCTTTTAATGCAAGAACTGGAAAAATTTCTGTTTCAATATTTATTTGATAATAATAAAAAAGGAAAATTTTAATGAGAATAGCAAACTTGTAAAAGGCTTTGTGTTAAATTTTATGGATTCAAATTACATGTTTTCAGGAACAAAAGTTTACTTTTATTAATTACTTTATTGCAAATTTGAAGTTAGCGGGCTAGAAGATGTATATATGTACATTCTTAAACCATGTTTAGGATGAAGATGTGTGTTCAGATCACTTTCTCCTCAAAGAAGTAGAAACTGGCGAGCACTGGGATTAATGGTAGATGATACAAAAAGAAAAGCACAAGTATGACATGTCAGAATTGTAGAAAACAAGATGAACCTGTCAGAGAATTATACCATTCAATCAAGGCTACAGCAATATATGGACTGTCATCCCATGTGTAATGTTATTAAGAAAAAAGGTTATCACTAAAAACCAAGAAGGCGGCAGATACTGAATCAATAGGGATAAGAAGGAAAACTAATAGAAAAAAGTTATATAAGTAGAACAACTTGAACAAAGCTATGGAGAAAAATAGGGAACACTGCCTTAAGTGGCTGGGAACAATAAATTTGTAATTTGTCTGTCATTTGTAAAAATGACTGCTGTCTAGGAAAACTAAGTCTGGAAAAAGAAGGTTGGGACAGATACAGCTCACATCTGAAGAATAACGTTCATGGTAGACTCACTGTAGCGTACAAAATTATGAAGCAACAAAGACAAGAGTACATCACGGAAATGCACAAATTGGATATGAGAGAATGGCCGCAATCTTTTAAAGCACAGCGATATACAAATGAAGCAGAGTTCTGCACTGCAAGGTAGTAATTTTGAGAGTGAATGGGAATAATCTACAGAAAATATTAGATGTAAGAGGTATCTCAAAACGTATAATAGATTATTAAAACCCATTTATGATGGGACAGAAAATTTTTGCTGAGACTGCAGAAATTTTACTAATGACAAATTTGGCAAGGATAAGTTTATCTCTTATACTATGAGTATAGACAATGCCGTATGAAGTAGATACATTAAATCATGGTAAAAAAAAAAAAGAAGATAAATTGGAGGAACAAAATTTTATTGTAATATCGATATATTGTAATGACCAAGTCTTTGTAGTAGACAATGAATACACTTTGCAATGGACATTATATGAACTAAAGACGTTTATATTAGAATAATTTTTAAATATAAATGTCCACAACCAACTTAATGTGATCTGATAGCCCATATACTTACCTCTAAATTAGTGCTGAATGATGTGCAGACATATAAATAGATTGATGTTTTTGAGTTGCGTGATATACAATTCAGAATTGGATATAAATGCTAATATTTAATAGGATGTGCAGAACCATACAATGAAGAACACACAAATAAAATTTTACAAAGCATTCCTGTTCGATAGTATAAAAGCAAAACATGGACACTAACCTTAACAGGACAGAAGCCATGATAAGGTGGTAGAAATAAGGTTACTAAGATCATTGGTAAGAATTTTTAGAAGATGTAAGTCAACATTAAATAAAAGCTAAGTAAAAGATTGTTGAGAATAGAAGCAATTTTTTTTTTACATATTTTGCAATGAATGCAGGTCAACAGGGAAAAAAGTATTGGCCAACCGAAGAGACTATGAATAGATCAATAATCAAAGGATTGTGCAGCAGATAGAAAGGACATACTTAAAGACTAAAAATTAAAAGTGGTTAAACAACAAAATCAATGTTCAAACAAGTAATACAGAATGATTCCCCCAAAAAAGTTATTTTCCTAATTTAAGACATTTTTGGAGTCTGTAAAAGATCTGCTTTGATTAGCTAATGGAATTAATGATATACCATTATTTCCAAACATTGTTGGATTTATTGTACTGGATGTCTACCCAAATATTTCAATATCCGGGTAATATTACGCAGTATATAAATTGAATGATATCCAGAAGCTAATTTTGGAAAAGTTAGCTTATTTTCTTCCTGAAAAATGAAAATGGTAGCCGACACAACAGGAAGAAAATAACTTTAAAACAAAAAAAAGATTTTAAGTCTTAGAAATTATGGATTTTTAATACACAAAAATGTAGTTCTGATGTTAGTTAGCCATTCTCAGTTTTATGTAGTGGTAATGGAATTTGATTAAAAATAGGTGTAAAGGGTGAGAGAGAATATAAAAATATATACATCTTTATAGAGATTATGTAAAAATAGAATATTTTATTTAAATTGTTACTAATAAAAAAATAATAGCTGAAAATGATTAAGGAGTGAAGAAATTGATAAACAATTCACATTATATTAACAAAAATATTTTGTTTAATTTATCATTTGTAGATACCAAAACCACAAAGGGTGTAGGCAACCTGACAAGAATATTCACATCTGAAAATACATACAAGACATTCTCAAGAACATCAAACATGGTGAAAAGTGAGCTGCCTTACTCTTGAATTTTTCTTTTACTACCTGTAGTTTAAAATTTAATTAAACCATGAATTTGAACATTACAAAATTTAGTAAATTCTAAGAGTGTACCTCTAAAATATTATATTAAATTATTATCACTAAAAATCTGAACTACGTTTAGTATCATTGGTTTAGATTACTGATGTACAATACACAAATCTTAATTAAAACTGATAAGTTATAAATAAATTAATGATAATATGATTATAAGAAATGAAATTTTAAATGTTTGGCCAGTTCATCTTTTTCTATTAATGTAATAAAAGAAAGAAGATAGTGAACATTTTAAATATATTAAATAATATAAAAATAACAAGTATATAAAAATATTACAAATATCACTTTAAAGGCAATATGCAGTGTAATACAAAATATCTAACAAATTATTTTACAAAATAATTTTTTAATCTTAAAACCAATTGTAAAAAAAAAAATTATAATTTAACTTTTCTCTAAACTATAATAAACGTAATGTTATCTCAATGGTTTATTTCTATGTTCATGTTCAGACGTTTTATGATCAACAAAGTAACGCAATACAACAGGTATTTGAGTTAATCGTTCGCGTACTTTTTCTGGAAGTTTATCAGCATCAGATTGTTTATATCTAACAACTTTTCCACCTTCAGTAAACGTTATGTTGCCAGTAGAACTGTCGAAAGATAACTGTGAACCATCAGGATACAGAACTGTTACTTCACCAGATGAGAACTATAAAAATTAAAATGCAAGCATATAATTTTTGTTTAAAATATTAATGACAGATTAAGTTAGATGTTACATCTTAGTCATTTAAGATCGATACTATTGATTAGTTTTTTGAGAAGAAAACAAACGCAGAAGTAATTGTTTTAGGAAAAACACCATAAAAAATAAAGTAATCTTAAATGTTAACAATAAAAATTCCTTTCATGTGGTAATTTTTAATAATAAATTATCGTGATAAATAATTATATTTTTTTTCAGGAAAAATTGAGAATTAAAAAAAAAGGTTTACGATAAGTACTTTATTTTTTATTGCTTGATAAATGTTATTTGTTAGGTTAAATGAATCATTGAAATTGAAAAATTATTAAAAATATCTTTACAATAGAGTTTTCTTAAAAATAAGCATCCAAATTACGAGCAATAAGAGTATATTTGTTTTAAATTGTTAATTGTAAATTCACCAGTAAAAAGGGTAAATAACATGCCAAAGATAACCTTTTGGTGGCAAAGGTGATTAATATATATTTTTTGTTTTGTGATTTATATATAGCCCTTCAAAAATAGAAGAAAAACTAACTGCTTCTAATTTTTAAATTAAAGCCTTCTTTTATTATAATTCAAATGAAGTATTAAGTTAAAAAATATATTATTTCTTAAATATATTTTTTAAGTTGTTAAAATATAAAGGTTACAGATATACCCTACATAGTAACAGGTGTTTCAAAAAGAATTAAGAAGGCAGAAATAGTCGTTTCATGAACAACCATTACACGCATGTAAAATTGGTGTTTGGTGTGCAATCTCCTCGCGTTGTGTAAAGGGCCTTTATTTTTTGACAAGTCTGTAAGTGATGCAACTTACTCATTGCCATGTTAGATTTACACGAATGAGAATGTTGGTTCCAGCAGGATAACACAATGTATCATACTGCTAATGAAACCCTGGATATATTACAGGAATTTTTTGGCCATCGTTTGAAATCAAAAGGATTATGGCTTTCAAGATCCCCAGATCTTACATCAGCAGAATTTTTCTTTTGGAGGTATTTAAAAAGTGTAGTTTTTAAAAACAAAACCTCATGCACTTGATTAATTGAAGGCTAACATTGAAAGTGAGATTTCAAACATTACTGAACAAACGTTATGAAACGTGTATGAACCTGCATCGGGGTCACGCAAAATAATTTTGAACATTTACTGTAAAGTTATTGAAGGTAATTTGAATATTGATTTATAAGTATTTTATTAACATTAATATTTTTGTAATAAATTCACACTGTCAAACAAAGGGGTTGTGTCCTTTTTGAAACACCCGTTTGTTAAAACAAAATTATGTCAACACTTCTATTAAAAGAGTTAATACAGTTTTAATAGCAACACTGTACATTGTTCTTACGAAAATAATAAACAAACACAACACTTTATTTATTAGTTTACCACAATTAATCTAATCTATCAGCCACTATAAGCACAATTGTCTTTTACTCAAGTGTATGATGCTGTAAAAAACTGTTGCCAACAGTTTTTCACTAGATTTTGGGCTATTTCTCTGGGTTTTTGTTTTTTTAAAGGTAAGAAATTTTTGTATTATCTTCATTTTCATTCTTATTTTTGTAGAAGTGACTCAATGATTGTACTATTACATCAGTTTATATGTAGAAGTTATTTTATAATGTTGATTTTCTATATGGTTTTCAGATTTTTTCAGCACATGGGTGCTGAGTATTTTGAAAGAATTGGATAGGGAGATAAACAAATAGATTTTCTGCATAATTAAGTTACTGTGGTGCACAATTATTGAAACATGTAATAAATACATAATTATGACAAACAACGTGTAAAAAATATTATACAAAATATATATGCATTAAATAATAAAATTATTATTATTAGCTATCTACTAAACCTGTCAAATTAAAAATCAAAAAGTAAATCTTTTAATTTACTTAATGTTGAAGATAAGGTAAGTTTTGAGATGGAATTTAAATGAAATATTTTACAGAATTTTAATATAAAGGCAAATTGATAGCAAAAATCAATAATTTGAAAAGAATGAAAAATTAAAGAAATTATTATTCAATGATCTTGTTTACCATTTATATCAGTGTACATAAAAAAATTTCTGATATGTATTTGTTCCAATTAAAATGAAATTAAATAGATATGTATTCACTTACCTGAGTAGCGATACCAAGATCAGGTATATGAAGAGTTTGTGATTTACCACTACTAAGTAATTTTCTTCTACCATTTTGATTACTTTGATGAGGTTCAAGTGTTGCAATACTTGAAATCAAAGAACGTGGCTGAAATATTAAAAGAAAATTATCAATACAACTTCACTTTTTAGCAGAAGTGAACAAAGTTCTTCATTTTTTAAAAACTATTTGCATAATGAAACAACCCAGATGAAGGCCAAAGTTAATAATGAATAGAAGTATAAAAACACTTTATAGTAAACAAACCAAAATGTGAAAAATAATGCTTTTCAATCCTTTTTTAACTTTTTATTTTTATCTTGACAGAAGAGATAAATCGTCCTTTTTCACCACCCATCTGCTTTCTCATCCTTGATCCCTTTTCCCTATTTTGAGGCTGCAGCTCTCATGTAGCTGGGTTTTCTATGCTGCTGACTAGTAGGATGTTAAGAACCAGTGGATATTTGGTATGCACTGCCTCAGGGACTCCTTTTTGTATTCTAGTCTGGTGGGATGGTCAGTAGGTCTAAATTACAGTGCCTATTGGAAAAGCTATGGCTCCCTTAAAAATAATGCTTGAAGATACAGAAAAATTCTGCCACAATAAGTGCTTGAGAAGAGGGGATTTCTGGTTTTAATTTAAAAAAAAGAAATACTGATGTAATGATTTTTGAAAATAATATTGCTTTCAGTGTTTTTTGTCCATGTTATGTTACAATCATGTGATTGATTTTTTGGATAGCAACCCCTTTCATTCGTACCAGATCACATTTTGGAATATTGCAAAACTAAAATACTACAGTGAAACTAGCTTTTTTTAAGTAATTGTGGTATTTTTTTTACCAACTTTTCGAAGAAATGTTTGATTACTTTCAGTCAGATGGTGATAGTGGTGAATAAAAATGATTTTTTTTTTTACGTTTCAAGGTATGAATAGTATGAAAATATCTTAGGTGTTTCCTTATGCTTATATATACATATATATAAAATTTTCTCGCTAAAAAAAACTCCAAAACTACAAGATCAATTTCATTGAAATTTATGTATACTGTAGTAGTGTATCTGAAGTTGTGAATGTGAAAATTTGATGAAGATTGGTCAAGTCATTCTTGAGGTAAGCTCAATTTAAGTTTGAAAAGTGGATTTTCTTCATTATCTACCATTGAATTAAATTATGCACTTAAACTAATGCTTTCATAAAATTACAGCTCCATTTAAACATAAATCCATACAGGTCAAATTATGAATCTCTTCAATTGTATGTGCAATTAAAGAAACATAAATTAAAATTATTTTTAGTTAATAGAGAGATATTATATTGAAAGATAGCATTCTGTCTCTCTCTCAAAAATCCAGAACTTTATCCACTGAAAATTGAACCCAGAATCTCAGTTTAGCAGAGTTTTATCTGTTTTATTAATACACAAAATATTTAACTTAAGAAAAAGTTATATAATACTAACAATATTAGATGTAGTAGGTGATAAATCATCATTCAAATTTTCTTTTCCTGACAATGGTAGAAGAGTAGAATTTGGTCGGCGACCAACTATAACAGGAAAACAACTGGTAGGGCAATTCAATGGTGAATCACTATATAATTTCTCTAATACAGATTCCAACTGCCTGCAATGTTCATAGCACTGTAAAATAAAATAAAATAAAAAATTTCACTTACAATTATTTTCTCCCACAATACAGTTTTGATAATCCAATAACACTGCATGATAACCCTCTTGAATTACCAAAAACATGAGTAAGCAAAATCACCAGTAACAGTATGGAAAAATAAAGAATATTTAGTGCCATATTTAATAAACGTGTCACATGTTTTAAGAACCAGTGCCTTAAACTTTGTTAAACATTATTCAAATTTATTGAGAAATGTTTAAATTCAAAAGAAAAAATTACGTTAGACAACTGCTTTTTTAATTTTTTGTACTTTATTTATTTATAGTAGATAAATGCAGTAACAGTGAAACAAACCAACACAATAAAGGCAATTAAGTAGTAAACATAATATTTTGCTAAAAACTCATCTTCATCAACCAAAACACTTACTTCTATGTTAGACAGCAGTAAAATTAATTACTGCTTCTGCAGATGAGAAAAGACCTTATTATCGTTTCAATTTTTTTTTTTAATAAATTATTGAAATACCTATTCTGACCAGTTTACTAACATTAAATAAGCTATTTTTACTTACTTGTACAAAGTAAAGGAAGTATTGTGATCATGAAAAATTTTGATTATCACATTTCAACAGAAATATCCATTTTGACTAGTTTTGGCATGACATCTGTATGTATCTCGTGTAACTCAAAAACGACTACCCATAGGATGTTGAAATTTTGGATTTTGGATGGTAGTAACATCTAGTTGTGCACCTCCCCTTTTGATTGTAATCGACTGAACCAAAAGTGTACATAAAAGCCCAAAATCCCACAAAATTTGGATTTTGGACTTCAGTAATAAGCCCTCACTTAGAGATTTTCAAAGATATAATATCATAAGTGCTACTTATTTTCATTGGTTTCAGAGTTATAGTCAAATGAAATTTTAATTAATGAAATATTTGGATCACACAAGGGGAAGGCACATTGGTTCAAATCAGACTTCATCTCCTTTTCTTTTTTTTAACTTAAATATATTGATTTATTAATAATTATTAACCTGTGATTATAAAAAAAAATTTACAATAATTAATATTCAATAAAAACAATAAATATGAAATATTCAGAAGTTATTAGTGAAATAAAATTTTATGTACTTTTAAAAATGTGTATATGTAATTTAATAGGCATTATTATTACATACGTGTATATGTAATAGAGTTTGTGAAACTTCTGTTTAATCTTCATTAAAGTTAACTATAGAGTGACTGAAAAATAGACCCTCACATGAACATATACACTAAGGCATAAATGCCCGATCTTTAATAAATTGCAAAAAATTTTTATCTTTTAGTTCTTTATGCCTCTTAAATTGTCAAGACAATATTCTCCCTAGGTCAGAGTTTATCATCATTTCGTTTATTTGTTTTTTGTTGCCAATCATTTACTTGCTCTTTGGTTTGAAATAATTCTTCTGATCTAAATTTGTGTACACGTTCTCTAGTTTTCAAATTTTCTTTCTTTGTATTCATCATCCTCTCTTAATATTTTTATTCTTTCCTTGGTCTTAATCTTTTCTTCATTTTTATATTTATCATCTTCTTATATTTTTATATTTATCATCTTCTTATATTTTTATATTTATCATCTTTTTATTCTTTCTTTGTTTGCAACATATTCTTCCTGTTTATTTTTTTGTTTTGTTTGTAACAATTTCTTCGTTTTTATTCTTTCTTTGGTTTTAACATTTTCTTCCTCTTTTTGAGATATATTTCTTCATGTTATTTTTCTTTTTCCAGTATGATTGTTTCTTTTTCATTTATTTGATATGACATATGATTATTCACCAAATAATCCAATAATAAAAACTGAATATTTTACACTGTAAGGTCGGAATTAACATTTGTAACCGGTATACAGGAGTTAAATAAACGGAATAGTTAATATTATTAACTTTTATTTATATGACACACCAGAAATCTGAAACTTTTTTTAGTCAGAAACTCACATAGATAAGAATAATACTGATCTAGTAATATGAGTAATAAACGGACTTTTACTCTATCCTAATATGTCATGTAAAATTGTTGAATTAATAATTATTTAAATATTTGATGTTAAGAACTAATATTTCAGCAATTGTGTAACTGTCCACTTTATTAAAGAATTGGAGGATCATATCTCACTTTCAACTGTTACAGTCATTAGCCCTTTTCACAGAAAAAAAAGAAGTTTTTCCTCCTTGATAAAATAACTAGCAACCTAGTCATATGACTGGTCTTATCAGATCATTAAAGAAAAAACAAACATGTCATCATACATTAAAAACCCAAAATAGCACAAGATGGCAAGGCTGTATAGGGGCCTTACCACTTAAAACTCACATCCATTTTTTAAAGAAATGTCAAATCATCAAATCCGGTTCAAGGAACATAATTATTAAAACAATTACTTAAGTATTTAAAAATTACAGAATGTACAAAAGCATAAAAAAGTGTTGTCTTTGTAATAAACTTCAATCATTTTTTCTTTCTTTTCCCCGTTTTCTTGATGACCTCCACCTCTATTTCTAGGATGTATGAGGCCACAGAGATGGAATCTTCCAATCCTCAACAGTATTACATGGAGGATGGATATCTAGCTGCTGGCATCAGATGATACCGCCGTAGATGGTACGGTGAGATTGCATCAGAGTCTAAGCTTGAGGCATACACTAATAAAATGTTTGGGCAGGTAAAGAACTCTCCCTCTTACTTAAAGCCCTCCATGCTTTCAGGGACTCCATTCTTATTTGTAAAATATCCTCTTCTGCTAACATCTTTATCTATTGTTCCTCAGTTCCCTGAATTGGAATTTTTTCTTTCCCCAGGCTTCAGACTTCCTCTGTATTTTGGTTTCACTTTCCTTCTCCTTGGAACTGGTTAAAGATTTATTCCTCAATACGGAAGAACTCTTTTGTTTAATGATATTTGCTCTTTTCTTTATCAGTTTTGGGCTGTCTTCTCTAATTAGACGATTACTAAATTTCTTATTAACAATATGTTCAACCATACTCGCTAACACCAATGCTAACTCTGCATTACATCTTTCGGTTTGAAAGAAGTTGCAGGAGCTGCAGTAACCTGTGCATACAACATTAGCTTCAGCAATCTACTTTGGACAATCTTCCTTACTTCAAAGTGGCTCACATTTTGAATGCTCTTCATCTTTTGAATTGCTACTTCTTCCTTGTACATTGGGCAGAATGTTCTCAAGTCGAATGAAACGTTCCCAATCTTGTAAAATGATTCACATGAAAGTTGACAGACAGTTAGATCTTTGTACAAGTCATCAGGATGCAATGGCTCACCACAAACACGGATCTGTTTCCTTGTACTACATACTGCCATTGCCAAAATCTTTGACATCGAAAGTACTGCAATGCAATGGAATTCAGGTTGAATGGATGAACATCTAATCTGTGGAAGCTGGCCATTATTTTTTCTGGACACTTTGGATCATTGGACATGCCATGTGGATGTTACAACTTCACTGTTGTCATGTGTTCAATCGGTGACATGCTACAACTCCCCGTTCATTCAATTACTCAACGATTTTCTCTGTGCAGTTCAACAAGTCCTTGCACATGATCATCCCCTTTGAAGTATTTAGAGTACCATGCAGTGTAACCTCAATGTCTAACAGTCCTCAATTTTCTTCACCTTCAGTAACCGTGACAATTGTAAATCGTAGACAGTTTCAATAAACAATCCTACAGCAGTCATTGTAACCTCCTTTACCAGCCCTCCTGCAGTTTGTGGTGTCACGATCTACCACAAAAGGATATTCTGCCCAAAATAACCTTCTTTACAAGTAAATATTTCAGTATCACTACACTGTTTTTAGGTTGAAAGTTGGTTTGAGCCATCTTTTCCGTATTTGTAGACGCAACACTTTACCTTTGTTTTGCTTATGAAGACAAATGCTCTCCAAGACAATGGTTTTTATGTGTTTCCACTGCCGCAGAAACTGTGGAAGTACAGGGTGATTCAAAGAAATGGAAAATTTAAAAAATTAAATAACTTAATGAAAAATGTTTTTTTAGAAAATGAATTTTATTTCATGTAATTGTACAAATGTTGCCATTTTAGGATACATACATTTTAGTTTATTTTTTAAAGATGACATGTTGCAGGTGACCTCCTCTTCTACGTAAACACTCACGAAGTCTCTTCGATAATTGTTCACGGTTTGACGTAACATCTCAACTGGAATTTCCGCAATTGCTTCTCGGATCTTTGCCTTCAGTTCTTCTGTTGTAGCAGGTCTACTATGGAACACTTTGCTTTTAAGGTGACCCCACAAAAAGTAATCGCAAGCTGAGAGATCAGGCGATCTGGGAGGCCATCTAATGTCACCATTTTGTGAAATGACATGTTGTCCAAACAATCGGCGTACAGTTGCCATCGATATTCGTGCAGTACGTGACGTTGCTCCGTCTTGTTGAAACCAGGCTGTGTTAAGAATTGGTGGAAATCTCTTTTGTTGTTCCACAACAAAGTTTCCAGCATGACTACGTAATGAGCCGACATCACTGTAATCGCAAGACCGTTGTCATCCTCAAAAAAATAAGGGCCTATAACACCGTAAGATGACATAGCACACCACACGGGTCACTTTCTGGCTGTGCAACGGATACTGGTGTAGCTGCATAGGATTTTCTTGTGCCCAGTATCTGAAATTTTGCTCGTTAACAAATCCACTGAGGTGGAAATGCGCTTCGTCTGACAACCACAGTTCGTGAACAAACTCTTCGTTATTATTTATCTTCTGAAGCATTACATTACATAATTGTGCTCGCACAACTGCATCATTCGGTTTCAGTTCCTGGACGATCTGCAACTTGTACGGATGGAATTAATATTCACTAATATTTTTCGAACACTTGAACTATGCAATTGTAAAGATGCTGAGGGACGACGGATTGACCGATGTGGACTTCATGTGACAGCATCTTGTAAAGCTTGCACATTCTGAGGTGTATGGATGGTTCGCTCATGGCCTGGAGGTTTCTTTTTCATTGCCGAACCAGTTTCCTCAAAATTAGATATCCATGTTTTAATGGAACACGATCGTGCCGTCCCAGATTAAAATGATGCCGAAATTCTCTACGTGCTCCCTCCACACTGTCATTGTTTTTGTAAAACGCTTTGATAGCAAATGCACGTTGCACACCACTCCAAGGATCCATAACAACTAAATGGCAGGTTAGGTTAGAGAGGCTGTTGCCACATCAAGTGGTACCAATCGCCCACAGCTACCAATACAACTTTCAAATTTTCCTGTTTCTTTGAATCATCCTGTAGATATCTCCATAAAAAAGTTTGCCAGTCAATTTGTCACAAGGTGTGGCTGGAGAGATTGGCATATCTCAAATCACTGATCACAACTGGGAGGAGGGATAAGCACTTCCCATCTGAACCCTTCCACACGTTTGGTAAAAACAAATCACATGCATGCCTCCTGACCCCGCTGCAAATAGCAAAACTGAGATGCAACCGTGACCAGCTCAGGACTACTAATCCTGTACTCAGGGGAGCTCCTGAGCAATGCCATTGCCCCACTGGCCAACATAATTGAAAGTACAGAAGTTCCATATTGTTCCCCATCCCGGTGCGTAGATATTACTGCATGAACATAGGGTTAAATTTTGTCCAGGGCCATAAAAATATTAACTAACATAATTATGTGTAATTTATCCCGCAGTTTACAGTAAAATAAACCTTTTTAAAAAAGTTAAAGCATACAGTATTTCAATATAGCTGTATTTCATGAGGTACTTTCATTTGTATTATAAAAATAATGAAGTAAAATTGTAGCTATGATAAAGCTAAATGATGTTCACATATATCTGTTATGAAATGAATAATTTTTTTTACCTCGCACCATACCAAAATCTGAATTATCAGAGCTTTATTTAGGTTAAACTTCTATACAATTACTCCAATTTTCATATACACTAGAATTTATTTATTCATTATTAGCTCTGATTAAAGTAACTTTTTGTTTCTACAGTTATGATGAAAACTTTGCTTGACTTCTGAACCATGGACCAGGTTGAAGTGAAGCCAATGTTCTAACCTCTGAATATACAATAGCCTAATCATGATCTTGGTGAAAAAACATCAATAAGTTATGAGATAAAGTGTCATATTAATTTCTTACCTGATGAAAATGTTCCCACAAATGTTCTACATGTGTTGGTAACTCATTTGATAATAAAACAGGAAGTTTAAAATCACTTTCTTGCTGATGAACAGTGTCACTGAATGTTTTAGGTGTTAACTGAACAGAAATGGGTTTTCCATCAGTATCAATTAATTTAACTTCATTGCCACTCCATGTTATTTTACCACCTATAATATTTTGAATTAATCAATTAATTACATTAATTAAGTAGCACAATAAATCATAAAAACATTAACTAAATAGTCATAGATAATTAATAAGGTAAGAGGTAATGAAAGGATATTACTGAAAAGTTTTTGCTTAGCAAATAAAGCTTGAGATACCCAAGGGCTTTGTTATTAATAACTGAAAGTTAATATTACATGGCAAGTGAAATCATGCTTGGGAAAACTGGTGACTGCATAGAAGCTGAGTAGAAAAAGTAAGAAGCACAATATTCTTTCTTCTTAATTATATGTTTAGGCACTCCTATCTGTTTCAGAAATTATCTTTATTGCGAACAACCAAAATCTCTGTAAAACTCTATTCATTATCTTCTCCAAGTGTAGGATCAATTTTTTTAATTTTATTCTTTTCTCTAAAAAAATATTCAAACCTTTCAGATATCATAATTTCTTAACTGACTTTCTAATGTGCAACCACTAACATCTTGCAGAAAACTTACTTCTACTACATTCTCTTTTAGAAAGAATCCAAGGCTTATTGTCGTATATTAACACAGGCACGAGGATCATTTTATAAAATTTTAATCTTGTTTTATTTTTTAGGAGTCTACAGATTGTTCAGCAAATGTGTAAGAATTTGCTTAGTTCAACTGTAATATCATTATCAGAATTTAAAAGATATATCACAGTCCAGATATATAAAATGTGATGCTTCCTCTACGATTTTTCTGTCAAATTCTACATTTGATCTTTTTGGAATACTTGCCTTTCAAAGCCTTTAATTTTTTACGAATACTTTGGAGCTTGTATATTTCCTACTGTACCTGGTCTTAATTTTCTTGGATGTGCATTATCTGCCCATAAAATAATATTAAGATTCTTGGCAGAAATAAACTGCATTCCCGAGTCAAAATTTAATCTCCATCTATATACTTTGTTGTAAAAATATGAGAACAGTTCAGAAAATAACTGAACATTTTTAATTATGCGCCAATGGATATATTTAGTGACATGTGGTTGGCAGCATTTTGTTCCGCATAATTTCCTCTGTAACCGCATGTTCTTGGATTGTTAATATCTTGATTATTTTTCGTGTTATTGTTATTTGAGTGCAATGTGTTAGTAACAATTTTTGTTATGTGCGATTTTCAGGAGCAACAATATAACGTAAAATTTTGCGTTATAGCAAAATATAAATTGTACAATTTTTTGAACAACCTCATATATGTTTAAACAGATTAATGACATGCAGCAAGCCTGCCTTAATTTTTCAAGTTGTGTCAACCTATTGCTTAAGTCCAATTCTATTGTCTATTCTTAAGTCTATTGCTTAAGTGTTTTGATACAAGCTTTCAATTTTTGTTCTATCTTCAATCATTTGACTGGTTTGATGCAGCTCTCCAAGATTCCGTACCTAGAGCCAGTCATTTCATTTCGGTACACCCCCTACATCCTACATCCCTAATAATTTGTTTTACATATTCCAAACATTGCCTGCCTGCACAATTTTTCCTTTCTACTTGACCCTCCAATACTAAAGCGACTATTCCAAGATGCCTTAATATGTGCCATATAAGGCTGTCTATTTTTTTAACTATATTTTTCCAAATGCTTCTTTCTTCATTGATTGGCCGCAACACCTCTTCATTTCATTTTATCCACCCATCTGATTTTTAACATAATTCCATAGCACCACGTTTCAAAATCTTCTAATCTTTTCTTCTCAGGGACTCCGATCGTCCAAGTTTCAATTCCATATAATGCTACCTCCAAACATATACTTTCAAAAGTATTTTCATGACGTTTAAATTAATTTTTGATGTAAAGAAATTATATTTCTGACTGAAGCCTCGTTTTGCCTGTGCTTTCGTCAGTTTATATCGCTTCTGTTTCGTCCATCTTTAGTAATTCTACTTCCCAAATAACAAAATTCTTCTACCGCCATATTCTTTTCTCTTTATTTTTATATTCAGTGGTCCATCTACATTATTTCTACTACATTTCATTACTTTCATTTTGTTCTTTATTTTCATGCGTCAGTTCTTGCATAGGATTCCATCCATGCCGTTCATTGTTTCTTCTAATTCTTTTTTACTCTTAGCTAGGATTACTATATCATCAGCAAATCGTAGCATTTTTATCTTTTCACCTTGTACTGTTACTCTGGATCTAAATTGTTCTTTAATATCATTAACTGCTTATTCTATGTAAAGATTAAAACGGGGATAGGAAACATGCTTGTCAGACTCCCTTTTTTATTATGGCTTGTTTCTAATGTTCTTCAATTATTATTTCTGTTGCTGTTTGGTGCCTGTGAATGTTATGTTAGCATTAGTTCTTCTATCTCTGTACTTGAACCTTAATTTTTTTAAAATGCTGAACATCAGATTCCAGCCTACGTTATGAAATGCCTTTACTAGGTCTATAAATGCCAAGTATGTTGGTTTGGTTTTCTTTAATCTTACTTCTACTATTAATCTGAGCACGAAAATTACTTCCCTTGACCCTATCCTTTTCCTGAAACCAAATTGGTTTTCTCCTAACAATTCTTCCACTTTCCTCTCAATTCTTCTATACAGAATTCTAGTTAATATTATTAATGTATGACTAGTTAAACTAATTTTTCTCTGTATTCTTCACATTTATCTTCCTGCTTTCTTTGGTATCATGACTATAACACTCTTTTTGAAGTCTGATGGAACTTCCCCTTTTTTTGTAAATATTACACACCAGTTTGTGTAATCTATCTATCACTTTCTCACCTGCATTGCACAGTAATTCTGCAGGTATTCCATCTATTCCAGGAGCCTTTCTGCCATTAAAATCTTTTAATGCTCTCTTAAATTCATATTTCAGTGTTGTTTCTCCCCTTTCATTCCCTGTAACACCATTTTCTAATTCATTTCCTCTGTATAACTCTTCAATATATTCCACCCACCTATCGACCTTTCCTTTCGAAATATAAATCGGTGTACCATCTTTGTTTAACAGATTGTTAGATTTTTATTTATGTACCACAAAATTTTCCTTAACTTTCCTGTATGCTCCGTCTATTTTACCAAAGATCATTTCTCTTTTCACTGCTGAACACTTTTCTTTAATCCACTCTTGTTTCACTAGTTTGCAGTTCCTATTTATAGTATTTCTTAATTGTCAATAGTTCCTTTTACTTTCTTCATCACTAGCATTCTTATATTTTCTACGTTCATACATCAGCAACAATATATCCACTGATATCCAAGAATTTCTACCAGTTCTCTTTGTTCCACCTAAGTTCGCTTCTGCAGATTTAAGAATTTCCTTTTTAACATTCTCTGATTCTTCTTCTACATTTTCTACCTTATCTTTTTTACTCAGACCTCTTGCGATGTCCTCCTCAAAAAACTTCTTTACCTCCTCTTCCTCAAGCTTCTTTAAATTCCACTGATTCATTTGATACCTTTTCTTTTAAACCCAAATCTACAATTCATTATCACTAAATTACGGTAACTATCAATGTCTGCTCCAGGGTAAGCTTTGCAGTCGACAAGTTGATTTCTAAGTCTTTACTTAACCATGATATAATCTATCTGATATCTTGCAGTATCACCTGGCTGTATATTCTTCTATTATGATTTTAGTAGAAGAATTATATTTTTTCTTTCAATCTTTTTCCCCAGCCCGTATTCACCCACTATATTACCTTCCTTGCCTTTTCCAATGCTTGCAGTCCAATCTCCAACTACTATTAAATTTTCATCACGTTTTATGTGTTCAATTGCTTTGTCAAGTTCTTCGTATACACACTCTACCTCATCCTCATCATCATGTGCACTTACAGGCATATAGACATTAACAATCATTATTGACTAAGGTTTTGATTTTATCATTATTACAATTATTTATACTCTACTCTCTTCACTCTCTTCTTGTTCACTATGAAACCCACTCCTGCCTGCCCTTTATTTGAAGCTGAGTTAATTATTCTAAAATCACCTGACCAAAAATCGTTTAACTCTTCCCACCGAACCTCGCTAATTACTACTACATTTACATTTAATCTATCCATTTTCCTCTTTAAATATTTATAACCTACTAACCATTTTTAGACTTCTAACATTCCACGCTCTGACTCGTAGAATGTTATTTTTTACTTTTCTGGTGACCCCTTCCTTAGTAGTCCCCCACCTGTAGATCCGAACAGTGGACTAGTTTACCTCCAGAATATTTTACCAAGGTAGGCATCTTCATCTTTGTTATATAAAAATTCAGAGAACTATTGAGTGATGTTGATATGGCCATTTAAGTCGTCCTGACCTATGCCCTTAACAACTACTGAAAGAGCTTCTGTCCTCTCTAGGAATCATTCCTTAGTTTGGCTCATAACAGATACCTCTCTGATATGGTTGCACCTTCGATCCAGCTACTCTGTATCACTGAGCTCTCAAGCTCCCTCACCGTCAGCAAGGTCTCATGATTCATAGAGGGAGAAGATTTTAATAGGCTTTACTAAAGACAAAGAAAAGCATCTATTTATTATAAACAACTAGTTTTTGTCTATCCATACTCTTGAAAGCTTTTTCCAAAATCAATGAACTTTTTAGTATGTTCCAAATTAAATTGTCTTCATTTTTTAATAACTTTTTTTATTGTGAAAATAACATCCACTACTAAGCAATCATTTCTAAATACTGTCTGTTCATTTCTTCTTAAACTTTTAGTAATATTTTGTTATCTACTATTATTAGTACGGGAATAAATATTATAAAATTTATCCAATAAATTAACACCTCTGAAAGTTTTATAATTTTCTTTTTTGAAAAAATTCCACTTTAGCCGTAAGCCAGTTTCTTGGAACACTATTTTGTTACAAGAATCATAATAGCTATGGAGAAAAAAGCTTTTGAAAAGTTTAAAGGACTGCTGACAGCTAAAAAGATCCCAATTAAACCAAGGAAGAGGTTTGCTAATTGCCTTATACACACAGTGGTATTATATGAAACTGAATTTAGGATAGAAGAGAAAGACTTTGAATATTTCTATACGTGATTGTAGATAAAAATAGCAAAAGTGAAATAAATGGAGAAAAAAGAAAAGAGGAAAACATCTTGGAAAATATCTGTAAGATATTTTCCTTACAGCCAAGAATCAAAGAGATAAAAGGGGACACAGTCAATGAACAGATTTACAAAAAAACACTGCACTGTGTGAATAGAAACCACCTAACTAGGCTGTTTTGTGGTCTCACAATGGTTGCAAAAAATTACATCAAATTTTGCATGAAGCCCAGTTATACAGAATATTTGATGAAGACCAACTTTTAGGCCTAGCAATGTTTTAGCGGTTAAATTGCTGATATAATGAGCCCTCATGATTACTATAACACTTAAGAAAAATTCATATTATTTACTAATTGTTTGTTACAACTCTCATTTTCAATAAACTCATCAGTTATAGCACTTATGATTAGACTGTTCGCTAAAATTAGAGCGGACTAGCTTAATATTTCACAATAAAAAATATTAATTATTAACTTTTTCTTTAGAATTATCACATTTCAAACTTTTTCTGTAAACAATGGAAACCACACAAATGAAATCGGAATGAAGAAAAAAGGAATGTAGTAACATGATAGGTTGAATTTTACCTTTGAAAAAATGATCACACTCCTGTTAACCTGATATATGAGCTCTGATATGAACTATTACGTTAGATTGTTTGATATATCTATTGATCATTTGATTTGACTGACTAACATATAATACAGTGGTAAAAACATTGCATGCTTGTTAGCAAATTGTTATTTACAGAAACTAATATCAAAACACATGGTTTCTTCTATATTCATTTTACACTGTGATTAATTAAACAGTTTTTAGATTCAATTTTTGAAAAGCAGCATAGTGTTAAATTATAAAAACAAAAAACTAAAACAAAAATTAAAAAAATAAATTAAAATCTTTTCAAGTTTTGATTTTTTCTTTAAGTTTTTAATTTATAAAACAGAAGCAAGTTTTGTTATATCAGTTGCTACATGCGGATATATGTGCAAGGATGTATTTTCAGTCAATTTAAGTAAATATTTAATTAATAACAACACTATGAAAAAAATGAATAAAAATGCAAGATATATAATAAAAAAATATGAATACTAACCACTTGTTATCCAGAATAAATGCTAGCATTAAAAATAAATGTTTTTATTATATATTTTGTTTAATAAAATATATCAAAAGTATATTTTTAATAAACTTAAAATAACCTGCTGTATATAATAAAAAATCAAATATATAAGAATTAAATATCTATTAAAAAAAGGTTTATATTAGCTACTCAGATCCCGTGAGTTTAATATCAAAAATTATTGATGTGCTAGTTAAAAGAATAAAAACTTCTATAACTAAATCTTATAATATTCTCAAATGTCTGACTTCTTTTTTCTTTGTTGTCAACATACATACATCACTCTACCAATACTGTATTATCATTGAGTACCTTTATTTTCACATTCTTAACTTCAGCACTAATTTAAAATAAGAATTAATACACAACTATACTGCGATTCGCACAATGAGAATCACAATTTTTTTTTATGCATCCTTACTATTAATAGCAGCTGTTTCATCACCATACTCTTTTACTATCACAACTTATCTTATCACTTTGTTTCTTATCGGTTTTTTATTAAAATTATTTTTCATTACTACTTGGAAGGCACTTATTTTTGCTGGTCATTTACCATCATAAAATCTAATGATTAATATATTAAACAAAGACTATTCTTAATTTTAATTTTTTTTTCAGAGCAACTCTTTTTTTACTAGAGTAAAAATCAATTCAATTGCTGCAATTCTTGCAGTCGCTGCGACTGCATCAGCACCGATACAGGTAGAATGAACTGCCTCATGCCATGTAATATATTAAGATATTTTTGAATCGAGTGGTAATTGGTGTTTATGACAACTGAGAGCTTTTCCAATAAATTTAGACACTGATGATTTTTAAACTAATCTATAAAAAGGACTATTCATTTTTGATTGGTATTCAACTGTGACACATTGCTTAAAAATGATGCACTGATGACAGTGACTGTAAAAACCCATGTTTTTGAAACCTGAATGTAGCATTACCACCTTTTTTAAAATAATTTTATACATCTAGAGCCAAATATATTTTGTTAAATTGTTATTAGACATTCAAACAAAAAATCAATTACTGTAATTTTATGTTTTAAATAGATTCATTTTTCTGAAAGGTGATATTTGAGCAAGCACAATGTTTTATTGTTCAGGTATAAATTTTAGACTGTCATTCATTTACTAAAAATAAAAACCTGTATTTGCCAAACTGACCTATTACTACTATCAGTAAATAAAATATATCTTTTCATTTCTAACTGAATTTTATTCACAGTTGGAAATACTCCTGTATCTTAATGCCTGTGTAAACATCAAATTTAGGCAAAGGCATAGGTATAGACCAAGGGTGAACTACATACAACTGAAGAAAAAAGAAAAATGCAGGCAACCACTACAATCAATCATAACAGGATTACTGTTGAAGAATTTTGAGAACAATGATATAGACATTTTTCCAATATGTTCATACTTAATATAAAATGTCAGTGAAATGAAGTTTTGGATTACTTTTTTCCTAAAGATATAACAAACTAAACTATGATCAGTCATTGACATCATGGATAGAAATTTTTTCCTAGATGCTTATACTGCCATCAAGAAGTATGCAAAACTTGTATTGATTAGTATAGTGCAATGGCCGGTAAACTGTGGCCACATGCAGCTGTTTACCCACTTGAGTGTGGCTCTGCCATGAATTGATTTAGATTACATGTGGACGACTGGGGGTGTCAGTCAGGTTGATGTAGCACACGTAGCTACAGAGGAGGCACAAGCGACTAATGCAGGAACTAAGCGAGAGCAAGTTAGTCACAATTTGTGTGTACAGTGGCCAGTGCCGGGTGTGCCGTAGTCTCACATGAGCAACAAGAGTACCTACTTAGCACTTTAAGCTACTTGAATCTTTCAACCAGCCGCAGGTCTCATAGTTATTTTTGGCATCAATTTAATAAGTTATTATAAATTTGCGTTGCTGTTTTTATTGTTATAAAACAAAACATGTTTTTAGGTTCCATCTATTTGACATGGTTACAAAGAAGAAGCAAAGAAAAACGGAAGATGAAAACTGTGAATTTAAAGTTGAATGGACTGAATCATTACTATTATACAAAACTCAAATGGCCTTCCAACCTGGCTTATTTATCAAGAAAAATTGGCACACAACAAGAAATCAAATTTGGAGAGACTTCTAAATAATCTTACATTGTAAACTAAAGGGGTAAGGAAACACAATCTTTTCGATGTTGGAAGAAGTCATTTCATTCGAAAATAAGATATCCCTTCATTTTTGCTCAAGACTTTGAAAGAGAAATATTAATTCAGTTTTCAAGCCTGCTGAAGCATTGCCAAGAAAATAACTCGGTAATTGACATTTACTATTTCAAAACAACAATTTTAAATATGAGGAAAGTTTTTCTAGAGGTTTAAGGAATTCAGAAATAGCATAGCGATGTTAAAAACCTCTTGATGCTGACGTAACAGAAATGAATTCTTTAATATTGACATTGGCACTCTTGAAATGCAATTACTGGAATTAAAAACCAAAGAATTATGGAGTCCCAAATCTGAATACCTTACCTTAATGCTGATATAGAAAAATTGGAGAAAAATTTATGCGATATAGTTCACAGCAAATGAGATCGGCTTTGAAGGACCTGGAGAAGGAAGACATGAACATTTTCAACACCTAGAATAGTATTCCTGACTCATATGATAAGTTAAAAAACTAGCATTTGCTGTTTTTTCACTCTTTAGCTCTACATATTCATGGGAACAATCTTTTTCTAAGTATAAACCTTATCAGAAGTAAATTGAGAAATCATCTTACCGATGAGAATCTAGAATCCTGCCTAAATTAAAAACAATGACATACAAATCTGACTTATCCAAACTTTCCAAGGAAATGCAAGGTCATTGTTCATAATAAATGTGTTGTAATATTTTTATTTTAATGTAAAAATCTTTTTTTATCTATAAATAAGATTATTATTACTATATCTGGTTTTATTTAATGTTAGTAGCGAGTTTAAACCAGCTCCTAAAAACATGGTTCTTAAAAAGAAATTTGGCTCTCAAAATATATCTTAATTGTTATATTGCTGATCTTTGGCTCTTTTGACTAATGAGTTTCCCGACCACTGGTAGAGTGTGATTGTGATTACAATTATATATATTAAATTTATTTATAGTCAAGTAAGTCAAAATGCTATGAACTAAAAACAAAATATATATTATTTTTTTTTTACATATAAATTGTAAGTAACTTTGTTACTTGAAACAAGGAATAAATTACCTCATTTACAGAAATTCAATTGTATGCCTCTCTTGCACTATACTGCTTTTGTCTTTTCTCTATGACACATGGTATTCAGAAAATTTCCAGAAGTCAGTAAAGAGCAACTGTTCAGTGTAGAAAATGTTGTAAAAGTAAATAAAATTCTAATCAACCTTACTAGTGAAGTTACAGGAATCAATTTTCAAAATCAAAAAGAGTTGAGAATGTGTGCACACAATTCATTTTGACCATGCAAAATAGTTGCAGTGTTCTATATTTAACTTCTGGTTCACTTTTCACCAATTGCAGATCTGAACCTGGTTCTTATGACTTAATAATTCATGTTTACTTGGGCAGTAGCTAGAGAACATACACAATTCTGAATGAATCTTATACTATTGTTTATAATATAAAATATTTTACTTATATAATTATTATTTGTAAACATGTTTGAAGGGGCTTTCCTTTGAACATGGGTAATTAATTTAAATGAAGATTCTATCAATTTCGTTATGAATTTGTTTATCTGTTCTGAATGTTATTTATTAATTTTTTTATTTATTTCATTAACATCAATGTACGTGCTTTTTTCTAATCAGCTACCATTGCACTGATTTTTATGATGAAGTAGTAGTGACTCTCCCTTTCATCCACAGGTTTTGGATTGAAGTCTTAGTCAGCATGGTATTTTTCATGCATCATTCCATTATCATTATTGAACATAATTCTGTTTTTGCTGTGATTGTGATTACAATTATATATATTAAATTTATTTATAGTCAAGTAAGTCAAAATGCTATGAACTAAAAACAAAATATATATTATTTTTTTTTTACATATAAATTGTAAGTAACTTTGTTACTTGAAACAAGGAATAAATTACCTCATTTACAGAAATTCAATTGTATGCCTCTCTTGCACTATACTGCTTTTGTCTTTTCTCTATGACAATAAATTTTTATTTTTGAATAATTAAGTTTAAAAGCCTCTAAGAATCTGAAATTCAGTTTAGTTGCTATAAATGTTATACATATCTTGTACTTTGGTTTTGTTTTTTTTAAACACTAGGAATACGCGATGCAGAAAATAGAAAATTAGGATGTAAGAAGAACCACTTCACATAACTGTCAACTAGTAATTTATGTACTCGTAATTAAAAATTTTGTATGAATTATTTTTATCACATTAAAAATTAGTTTAAACTAAACAAATGTAAATTTAGAGAATTTACTAGAACATTTCTCTTGCACTTAATTATTTTTTGGTAATTAACTTAAAATAAAGAAAGCATAAAGTTCACACAGAATACCATTAAAAAGTTTTAATTTTTTCCTACAACTCATTAAATATATATACAATTTTTTTTTTTTACTTCAATCAAATACATTTTATTTTTAAAAAGAAGTTTATCATAAACATTTCTCATCTGCCTTTTTGTTTTCTTACTTTTATTAATTGAAATGATACATGTAACAATACCGATTTACATATCATGCATGAAAATCAAATAACACTAAAAAAAGGTAACTAACATAAATATACCAGCTATCAGGAAAAAAATAATGTATTACAATACAAACATCAAATAACTGTAAATGTACACTGATGTAAATATAAGACTAAAAAGGAACATAGAAGTATGTCGTGAATGAAATCTATAAGGCATAATAGATTATTCAATTAAAAAGGAATGCTAATTACATTTGGGAGAATTGTTAAAACAGAAAAACTAGATCTAAGGTGAACATAATTTGTTTGATAGAATTTGTTTTTATAGAACATTAATAAACTGTTCATATAAAAAAAAATGCCAGAATAATATCTAGCAATTATAATTTGGCAAAATTAATAATGACATAAAAATAATACATTAGCCCTATTATATAAATCTTTTGGAAATCATATCTTTTGGAATATGAAAGATAAAAACATTTTTTTTATTTTTCCCTTAAGTGAGGTACAGTTCAAACTTAAGGGCCAATCAGTAACAAAATGAGAACAGTTGAAAAGTGAAAAATTTATAGATGGTTTCAAATACTTATATATTTACTTATTTTTCTACATAATCACAATTTTGTTCCAAACACTTTTGATATTGTGAAACAAGCTTCTTCAAACCCACTGCATAAAATTCCGCTGCCTGCGATGTAGCCACTTTTGCACCAAGATTTTCAACTCTTCACTTTTCTCAAATCATTGAGATGCAAGCCAGTTTTTGAGGTGCAGGAAGAGATGGTAGTCACTGGGTGTTACATCAAGATATAAGGGGATGATCAAAAAATCCTATCTGAATTTTTGAATTGTTTCTGTTATCCCATGCAGCCATGTGTGGATATGAGTTATCGTGAAGAAGAGCAATTCCGGATCCCAGCATTCCACGTTGTTGGTTTTGAATGGCATGGCACAATTTAGAAAGTTTTTCACAATAGACTTGTGATGCGATGGTGTTCGAGGTACCATGAATGAAATCAATTAAAAGCACACCCTTTTGGTCCAAAACAGTTGCCATGATTTTTTTTCAAAACCGGATCAGTTTGAATTTTTTTGATTTGGGAACTGGAATGACACCACCGCACGAATTGTTGTTTTGTCTCAGCAATGACATACAAAATCCATGTTTTTTATAACTAACGATATGGGAAAAAAATTGTCTCTCTCCTGGTTGAAGTGATCAAGGAAAGCAGTGCAAATATCATCCTGTGATCTTTGTAAGCACTTGTCAACATTTTCGGCATCCATCATTCACACAATTTACGATAGTCTAGAGTCAATTACGATTCTCAAAAATGTTGTCTTTGAAGTTTGTGGAAATACTAGAGAAATATTGCTAACGGTAAAGCAACAATTTTCTCTCACTTTGCATTCACACATTCAAAGAGATTGTCAGACCAGATACTAGGCTTGCCACTTCTCTGTTCATTAACATTTGAATAGCCTTCCTTAAAATCAAGACACTACTGCCTCATTTTTCCTTTACTTACAGAGGTACGTCTGTATGTTTCACACAATTTATGGTGAATTTCAGCAGCTTTATATCCTATTGCGTTTAGAAATCTAATCACTAATCAAACTTCACAACTAGCAGCATTTGTCATTACCACACTCATTTTAACACAAAAAAGATACAAAAATACAAAATACAATGAACTGTCAGTAATTTGGTGGTTACATCCCCAACAGACCACTTAAAGCTACTGTGCATGCACGAACCAATCAGTGTTACCAATTGCTATTTACTTTTGAACCACACCTTCTAATTAAAATAAAAAAGCAAACATGACATTGAAAAAATAAAAAATGAGCAGTTCTTATTTTCATATCATCGATTACAAAACTGAACCAAAACAAGTTTATATAATATGGTGATTGAATAATTTTTTTTATAAATTTCATTTCTTACCTTGATAAAATATGACTTCAAAATCAGGATTGGGTTTATTTTCCATTAAAAGACATTTAGCTTGTTGGCTATAATATGTAATTTTAGGAGTTTTAGCTTTTACTAAATTAACAAATCTTGCAGCATAAATATATTTCTTCCAGTGATTTTCTGGTAAAGATTCATAGCTATGTATTGCATCAGCCCCTCGTAATGGAACAGACGGTGGTTCATCACCCAACAAAACACCTTTACCAGCATTTGGCTGATATAACACTACCTAGAACGCATTGTTTTCAAATAACACAATATTAGATTTAGATGTAATCACAAAAAACATTCAGATTGAAAAATATTTAATCCTGAGGAAATACAACAATTTGTTTAATCTAAAAGTTAGTTTTCAACACAAAATATACATGATTTGCATTACTATTCTAAATCGTCATTATCTCACAGTTTCTGAATTAAGCTATAGATATGGCTTTTCACTTAATTATGTAATTTTACCATTCTTTCATGAAAACTTTCTCAACTTCTGTTCACTTTTTCATTCCTTTAGTCTTCCTTTACACAATATAACCATATTTTCTTGCTTTTTCTTTAAGTGTTATTATTAGAATTAAACATTTCTTTTACTACTTTTATACTTTCCATTCTCCGTAAGTTACCGACCAAACCATCTTTGCTTATTCAATTCTCTTCCGTATTACTCTATTTCTTACGTCTACTTTTTGTAGCACTTTTACCAGATTCCACAGCATCTTTCCTACCACATTTCTTAAAAATTTTATTTTAATCACTTGTATTTTGCTATATTTAATATTTGCAACCCTAAACAACTTATTAGAGCAGTATCACACATGCTCTTCAAAACTTATAGCATTACAATAATATAAGTCATGAAAATTATGACTACTACATTACAAAATATGAGGGAAGGTTAGAAATATATACATATACTTAAGAATAAGAGATAATGAAAAAAAGATAAACTTTCATTATAAATCCAAACACCTATTTTTCAACATAGTTAAAAATAGTACTACACTTATTTATGAAGTGACAGTTTTAACATACTATTAATGAAATGAAAAACTCAGGTGATCTATTCATGATTCATCATTGCACTGCATGTGTCACTTCATTATCTGTTGTGATGTAACTACTGATTACAGGAATTTACTGTAAACTAAGTCAGGGCTTTATAGCAGATGTGGAAGGAGGTTTAATATCAGCTTCAAATAACTAGCATTGCTTGTGTGGTAATAGTCTAGTAGAATTATTGTGATGTAATATATCTCAAATTTACCTACTGTTATGTTGTGCTATTGAATTCCACACTTGATAAAACACTTATGTAATTCCTACAAGGTTTTGTATATCAAGAAATATTCACAGTATGCTCTACCTGTAGATAAATAATTGGTCAAGTAGGCATGTTTTAATTTGAAAAACATTCAAATGTATTTTTTTAGCCGATACTACATTTTGAATTTTTTTCAGCTGAGAGGATCATGTAAAATTTAAATACAAAAAAAAACAAAGGGTTCAAAATAGATGAAAATCAACTTAAAACCATTTCCTGATATAGAATATTCATGCTCTGCCTTTTTCCTCAGGGTCATAATGTTGAACCAAATTCTCACCACTGATTTCTATTTGAAAAGGAATATATCTCCCCTACAATACTGATCAATTCAAGTGTTATTAACATTAAATCTATTCTTTCTGTTTTCCTTCGACACCATTTATAGTGCACACTGAGCACAAATTTTTTAGTAACTTCATTACTTTGATTTTCTAGCCCTATTTTGCAAAGCATTTTTAAATACTTGATAATGTTTAATCAGCCTACGTATTTGAATTTGTTCACTAAATGTAACAGAGATTGGTCTTCCAAATCAATCCAATACTAATCTATTACTAGAACAAATTTAGTTCTATTTACCAACAGTAAGATAAATAGAACAAAAGATTTTCACCAAATAAAAATCAATCACTGTATATTGTCTTAATATACAGTTGAAATTGCTGAAAGCAATGGAAAACTACAGCTGTTTTTTTACCAAGAAAATGTAGCTCTGCATTTTCATATAGCAATGATGGAGGCGCCTTCATTGGTAAAATATTCCGGAGGTAACCTAGTCCGGAACTCCAGGTGAGGACTACTAGGAAGGGGTCACCAGAAAATTAAAAAATAACAGTCTACGAGGTGGAGCGTGAAATGTTCGAAGTCTAAAAAAAGTTGGTAGGTTAGAAAATTTAAAGAGGGAAATGGATACAATAAACGTAGATGTAGTAGGAATTAGCGAGGTTTGGTAGGAAGAGGAAAATGACTTTTGGTCAGATGATTTTAGAATAATTAACTCAGCTTCAAATAATGGGGAAGCAGGAGTAGGTTTTGTAATGAACAAGAAGATAGGGAAGAGAGTAGAATATTTCCAAATGCATAGCGATAGAATCATTGTAATAAGGATAAAATCGAAACATAAACTGATAACAATTGTTAACATCTATATGCCTACAAGCGCCCATGATGATAAGGTAGACTGTGTATACGAAAAAATTAAAAATATAAAAGAAGATGAAAATTTAATAATAGTTGGAGATTGGACTGCAAGCATTGGAAAAGGCAAGGTAGGAAATATAGTGGGTGAATACGGGCTGGGCAAAAGGATTGAAAGAAGGGACTGACTTATATGCCAACACCCAGTTTAAAAATCATAATAGAAGAATATACAGCCAGGTGATACTGCAAGATATCAGATAGACTATATCATGGTTAAGCAAAGACTTAGAAATCAACTTGTCGACTGCAAAGCTTACCCTGGAGAAGACATTGATAGTGAGCATAATTTAGTGATAATGAATTGTAGATTTGGGTTTAAAAGAAAAGGTATCAAATGAATCAGTGGAATTTAAAGAAACTTGAGAAAGAGGAGGTAAAAAAGTTTTTTGAAGAGGACATCGCAAGAGGTCTGAATAAAAAAGATAAGGTAGAAAATGTAGAAGAAGAATGGGAGAATGTTAAAAAGGAAATTCTTAAATCAGCAGAAGCGAACTTAGGTGGAACAAAGAGAACTGGTAGAAAATCTTGGATATCAGAGGATATATTGCAGCAGATGTACGAACGTAGAAAATATAAGAATGCTAGTGATGAAGAAAGTAAAAGGAACTATCGACAATTAAGAAATACTATAAACAGGAAGTACAAAATAGCAAAAGAAGAGTGGATTAAAGAAACGTGTTCAGAAGTGGAAAGAGAAATGAACATTGGTAAAATAGACGGAGTATACAGGAAAGTTAAGGAAAATTTTATGGTACATAAATTAAAAACTAATAATCTGCTAAACAAAGACGGTACACCGATTTATAATACGAAAGGCAAAGTCGACAGGTAGGTGGAACATATTGAAGAGATATACGGAGGAAATGAATTAGAAAATGGGTGTTATTGAGGATAAAGAGGAAATCGAAGAGGATGAAAGGGGAGAAACAATACTTAGATTTGAATTTGAGAGAGCATTAAAAGATTTGAATGGCAGAAAGGCTCCTGGAATAGACAGTGTTCCTGCAGAATTACAGCGCAGTGCAGGTAAGGAGGCGATTGATTGATTATACAATCTGGTGTGTAATATTTATGAAAAAGGGGAAGTTCCATCAGACTTCAAAATGAGTGTTATAGTTATGACACCAAAGGAAGCAGGAGCAGATAAATGTGAAGAATACAGAACAATTAGCTTAACTAGTCGTTCATCAAAAATCTTAACTGGAATTCTGTACAGAAGAATTGAGAGGAAGAAGTGTTAGGAGAAGACCAATTTGGTTTCAGAAAAAGTATAGAGAGAAGGGAAGCAATTTTAGGCCTCAGATTAATAGTAGAAGGAAGATTAAAGAAAACCAAACCAACATACTTGGCATTTATAGACCTAGAAAAGGCATTCAATAACGTAGACTGGAATAAAATGTTCAGAATTTAAAAAAAAATAGGGTTCAAATACAGAGATAGAAGAACGATTGTTAACATTTACAGGAACCAAACAGCAACAGTAAGAACTGAAGAACATAAGAAAGAAGCTGTAATAAGGGAGTCTGACAAGGATGTTCCCGATCCCTGTTAATTTTTAATCTTTACATAGAACTAGCAGTTAATGATATTAAAGAACAATTTAGATCCGGAGTAACAGTACAAGGTGAAAAGATAAAGATGCTACGATTTGCTGATGATATAGTAATTCTAGCTGAGAGTAAAAAGGATTTAGAAGAAACAATGAACAGCATGGATTAAGTCCTACACAAGAACTACTGCATGAAA
This sequence comes from Lycorma delicatula, assembly GCF_047948215.1. Lineage (NCBI taxonomy): Eukaryota > Metazoa > Arthropoda > Insecta > Hemiptera > Fulgoridae > Lycorma > Lycorma delicatula. Next base: position 3,291,652 of record NC_134456.1, read on the forward strand.
ATAAACAAGAACAAAATGAAAGTAATGAAATGTAGTAGAAATAATGAAGATAGACCAATGAATGTGAAAACATTATGGAGATAGAAGAATTTTGTTATTTGGAAAGTAGAATTACTAAAGATGGACGAAGCAGGAGTGATATAAAATGCTGAATAGCACAGGCGAAACGAGCTTTCAGTCAGAAATATATTTGTTTACATCAAAAATTAATTTAAATGTCAGGAAAAGATTTTTGAGAAGATAGGACAGAATTGGTTGTTTTTATCGACTCTTGTTCTATGAGAAAATACAAAATTTAGTATTTTGATAAGATAAATGTCTTGGTAATCAAGAAAGCTGTGAAGAAAAGTAGTTTAAAGTATAGCTGATAATAAAAATTGTTTTTAAAAACTAATGTGTTTTTCTTTAAATAGCCCAATGGTATTTACTATCAGAATTTATCTTGCACATAGTATTTCTACCACAAATTTTTAATTTCATTTATAATAAATTGGTAATTTAACTTAAAATCAGTTACAAACTTAGGAAAAAAAATCAATATCACCAAATCTGCATGAATTTACAGCAAGTGAAGTATGATTATTTAAGTGTTTTAACATAAAAATTCTGGGTAGAAAAGTAAATAATGGTGAATTCCATGAATTGAATCAAGTGAACGAATATTCCTAGTAGAATGTAATGAATTTTATGCAGTTGATTATTAAAAAAATTTCATTTTGATTAATTAATAACCACTCTTAATTTTTAAATATAAACATACAAATTATTGTTAGTATACTAAAAAAATACTTACTCTAAGTCCATCATTTGATATTCGGCAAACATCAACTATACGCTCTTCCTTTAATGATCCTTTTTTTTTTATTAATTCAATACAGACTTCACCAGATTCAAGGATGCTCAACACTGCATTTTTAGTTCTATGTCTTGTCGGTTGAAGACGCAATGAACTTAATGGGGGTACACTAAGTTTTGTTTGTTTTTCAGAATTATCATTTTTTACAATATTATCAACACCGTTACAATTGTAACTGCTGTCAATTTTATTTGCTGAATTTATTTTTCGACACCAACTTAAACATTTTTCTTCTGTTCTTCTAGTAACCTCTCTTAGAGATGATTTACTTTTATTGCTATTTTCTCTATCAGAATTACAATGTTCTGAACTATGCGATGAACTACAGTGCCTACTTCTACAACTGTTATTAGATTCAACTGCTGTATTTGGTTTACTAAAAGGATGACTTAAAGTTTCACCAGAGTTCCCAAACATTCTTTTGTCATAATTATCATCACAAAAACATTTTGATCTTGACACGCAATTACTCACAGGACAACACCAATCGTTTGGTAGTCTTTCTGATTCCAATGCTTCAATTCTACGGCACTGCCAACATTGAGAATGATTTTCCTCATCGTTACATCGCATGTCACAAGTTCGACAATGAATTGATATCGGTTTATCATTGCTGCAACAAGATAACTGGTTTACATTATTGCAATTTCTGTTTGACACAACAACCTGATTATCGGAATTATTACAACATGAAATTTGATTGATTGAATGATTTGATTCATTATTGCTATGTCGAGAACACACTTTATTTTCTGATTTGCATCCAGCAGTAAAAACACCTGCTCCATCAGTTGAAGTATATTCAGTTGAACATGGAATATTCTGTCGGTTAGGTAAAAATGAGCCACTGATATCTGTATCATGAAAGCTAGATCCTTGAGTAAATTTTGATCGAAGTGTGTGTCTACTGTCAGACTTATGATGTCTTTCTTCAGATCTGAAAAAAAGCCAAAAAAAAATGAAATAAATTTATTAAAAAGTAAAATTACAATAGTGATAATTTTTAAATCACTATTTTAAGCATCAAAGTAATCACAAAATTTACATCTTTAAAAAACTAATAATAATTTTTTATGAAAACTTAGGGAAGATATAAACAATGTACGACTAAACTGTTTGTTCTTTATTTTTCTATCCTTTAAAATGATGTACTCTTGTTTCCAAAAGTCTTTTACTTTGTTTAATAAAGTAAAATACATCTTAGCAGGTCCTCTACTTTTTACACAGAATATCCATGAAAGAAAAGTAACAATTGATTTTGAACAAAACTGCAATTCTTCCAAGGATAGGTCTTCTAAAAAGTCTGTTTCAGTGCCCATTTCTAAAACACCCTTACTCAGCCTAAAAGCTTCTAGAAGTAAATGTCGATTATTCACCGCAATAAATGTTTATATCAGCTGTATATGTAAGCTCTATATGTAATAAACTTATCACTGACACAAAAAAATAACAAGATCTCATGGACTGTTAATATTTCTTAAAAGTACAATTTTCTGTTTAAAGAAAGCACCATTTTCAAGGATGGTATATTTATTTATTTCTTATCTCCACCAAAACTAGTCCAACTGATATCAAGCAGGTGCGACTAGTAAATGCGTAGCAACACTCTTAATTGTAGATTTATCTATTTACAAATCCTGGTTTTGTACAAGAAAGGAAAAACAGAATGAAAAAACAGCACCTTCAAAACTCAACTTTCTTAGCTAAAGTATGGGTAAAACTAACATAAAAGCTCAGATTGCTCAAGACAAAAAGTTGTGGGTAGGTTAACCCCTTACCAGTTTCTTTTTTTTTTTTTACAGAAATGAACATTATCTTGTTCTATTTTTTTGTTTAATGTATATATTTTGACTAATAATGACCTAATATTTAATTTAAAAACAATATTTTTGCATGCAATAGATATTTTATTACACACACACACAGATGCATGCACGCCTGCACCCACACACACACACACAGATATGCAATATTCGCAGAATTTCCATCACACCACACATATATACAAAATATTTATGCAATTAGCTTTATACAACTGCACACAAAATATTTACATAATTATACATTTATATACTGATATAGTCATAGAATTTCATGATATAAGAAATATGGTGCTCAGAGTTTGACTTCACAGAAAACCATAAATAAACAACTTCCTATTACAGCAGGTCAGCTGAATTTAAATCAAATAGACATGAAGATCCCTCACTTTATACTGTATTAAAACTAACAACTAGTGTTATATATAATTGCAGAATACTTCTAAAAAAAACTATGCAAAATGATGGAATATTGTGATACAAAATGAATTAAAACACGACAAAAGGTTGACAGAATATTCCAACAAAGGCCCTAATCATGCACATCACCATATTCTGTCAAAGACCGGTAAAGGAATAAACAATCTGAATATTTACCTTAAAAACAACTACAGCTGATATTTTTAAAATAATAATTTACATTAATCATTTATTATCTTTATATAGTTTCAGAGTGTATCTAAAGATATATCCATTTTACAAAACATAATACGACATTTCAAATATGTATGCTACACTTCCAAGCAATTCCTTTTCACAACTATACAATTTCCAATGTTTTTGAAAATATTCTTAGGATCCATTCTAGGAATAACAAAAAGGAAAAATTGTTTTGTTAATATTTGAAATAAGTATTTATTTTCTTTATACTTTTAACTTTTTATTAATTTAAAATATAGTAATTCAAGGGATAGGATTTTCATGTAATTAACTGAAAGAAATGTTTAATGATGCAATACCTTTAAAGACAATCCATAAGAAACATTAATAAAAAGAGGGCTGAAAAAGCTAGTTATTATAAAGAGAAACCCAAGGCTGAAAAGAATGACTATTGCTAAACATTTTAATAATTGCACTGGTAGTGCAACATAAAATTCTTAAGCTTTGACCCATAAAATCTAAAATTTGATTTAATACGAATATACACAATCATGGGATTTAATAGAAAATGTATTATTTTAAATTTTTTTGTACGTAGTTGATGATAATCTTTTTTAATGAAACAAAATGTAGAGCAACCCACTTAAACATTAGAAAAAGCATTTCTAACATGTAACTTATTATGAATGTATGAACTTATTATTTATAACATGAAAGTATTACGTTACATAAAAACTGTTTTCAGAATATTCTGAGAAAAAATTAGTTATTTAAGAAATTCTAAATAGATTTCATAATTTCTGTATATAAATTTATTTTCTGTAAAATAAACTTTTCTGTAAACTTTACAACCACAAAGTAGTATCTGCTTTATATTTTCATGACATCTTTGATTTTGTACAATATCACTCAATTTTGTGTCTTTTTCTATCCATGTTTAATCTCATGATGAACAAAATATGCTGATGTAGCAATTCACTTAAGTCAAATCTAGACTGTCTGATAAGTTTGTAACTTGAAATATTTATCAAAGGATGATCTTGACAAACAATAGATTTTTGGTATATGCCTACTTAAGTGCAACCAACTACAAAAAGAAACAGTAATAATTTAATAAATAATCTGTTTACTTTTTTCTTTCTTTTTTTTACAAATATATTAAACTACTTTCACTTCAAATTGAAATTTTAAATGGTGACCCCTTTCCCCACCTTTTAGAACAGGTTTTTGTGATTTATTTACTGGGAATGTATTTCAGTCTATAATAATTAAAATACAATAAAAAAATTGGGGAATTTCAACTTAGGGTTCCCTTTCAGGTAATTGACAAGATCTGATCCCCAATGAACACCAACTTCAACTAATTCAACTTGTCAATGCATATTTCCTTGTTCACCATTTCAAATTCTTTTCATTCATTCTTGAAGAAACAGAATTTCTGTATCTAAGGAAATTATATCAATTTGCATTACAAAAACTGAAACTTTATTTGAGATTTTACAAGCATAAAAGTACAATTGTTACCTGAGATTACAATTGTCAGAATAGGTTTTTCTTGATCGTTCATAGTGTATGTGATTTATCCTCAGTCAAGGTCATTTATTTCTATCTAGATCACCAAAAAGATTTACAGTGAAGCTTCAACTAACATAACGGATATGCTGTCATCAAGACAAAAAAAAAAAGTTTTGAAACGCATTTGATATTAAATAAATGCTTTAGTTTTTAAAAAATATAAATTACTCATAATTACCATATTAATAAACATAAAAATTAGTATGAACAAGTAATTTAAAATAAAATTAAATTACTGGAAATTCTTTAAAAAAGGAAATTTAAATATGGAGATTTTGTACAGTCTAGTTTTAAAATACTAATTGATAAAACAACTAATAAATCAATCTTTTAATAACATAATAATAATAATAATAATAATAATAAATCATATTTGTATTGCCAAATCAATTGTATAAACCAAAATATACTTAACAATTAGCAAATATGCTAACAATACCTTGATCGTATCTTAGCATGTGAATGCAAGTGATTATCAGCATAATTAGCACGGTTTGAAGATGTAGTGTTACCAGTAGTAGTCATTGTAAGTGACCCTAATGCACTATCATCTTCTCTTCTATTCTGAAACATCAAAGTGCACATTAGTATATGCTGACCTCTGCTCATCTGAAAACTGTTAGCAATAAACCTCAAAATATTCAAAAAATTATATAGGTATTATTTTTTATGAAAAAAAAGGTTTTGTCATCACACACATGAAATATAAATTCTTTATGCCACCTTATTTTTCACTGCTATTTAATCTAAAAATTATTCTAATATGGTAATTAAATTAGGGAGTTTCATCTGATATTATCATGTTTTTGATCTTTAACTTTTATTTTTCACTTGCTGTTATGTAGCTTATGCAATACGAAAATAGAGAATACTATTAAAGTGATGAAATTGTCTGAAAAAATGATCAAAAGAGGGAGATTAAATGGAATGGTCATGATACAAGAAGAGATGATATCAATTATCAAACTAATAGAATAATGGAAATGAAGATTGAGGAACTAGAAGAAATAAATGAAAACGTAGGCAGAAAGATTATTTGGAGTTTGGCTAATGTGCAAACTAAATGACTAGTGAAGAAATGAAGGATAGCAAGAATTGAAGACAACCAGAGAAGAATAGCAACTCCATATGAACACGGAAAAAAATTAGACAAAGAAGATTTAAAATTAAGGCAGAAGACATAAAGAAATATGATTTACAATAAAGAGTCCAAACACATATCATTATTAATGTTTGTTTATTCAATCGATCATATGCCAGTTAAAGACTGGTTTCATGTGCAATACAAATTAAAACATTCTGCAGTCATATAAAATTATTTCATAAAGTTTTCTCAAAGGAAAAGTAATTTCTAGTGTAACAAAAAGTAACTTAAGTTTATTTTTTTACTTTCAATTTTCTTTAATACCATATTGAACATGTATAATGAAATTTTTATTGTTATGTTTATATAATTTTTATTTTGTTATAGTGAAATAACTATTGCCAGAATAATAAATATGTATACATGTGTAGCCGACCAACATAACTGCGGAATTGAAAAACTTTTAGAAACATAAAGAGTAAAGGAAAAGAGGTAACCAATGGATTTCTGCTAACACTGGGCAGCAGGCTGCCCTATCCACACCTCTGACTAATACATATGCACTAGCCTACTTGTAAAACTTGTAGTACACGTAAGTCAGATAGACCAAAGTCTATCCTGTTACTTCATTTCTTATCAATGAAGAAACTAAGACAGAACTTCACATGTAACATAATGGAGTGGTGCAAAGAGGTAAGATCATTTTTTACAACAGTATAATAATAATTTGACATTCATATTCTAGTTATTGCATGGGTGCACCTACACAACTTTTATACAAAGTGTTCTATTATCATTTTAAAGTAATATGGGTTGAGGTAACATTCATAAGGAACAGCGACTCCATATGAAAATATATATAATTTCATTACATTACTTCTTTCATCATGAAAAATTAAAAACTAATAGAATTATAATTTCATGCTCTGCTGATCTCCATGGCAGAGTGGCAGTGTCTCGGCCTTTCATCCAGAGATTATGGGTTCGAATCCTGGTCAGGCATGGCATTTTTCATATACCACAAAATTTCCATTTCATATTCCTATGCACAAGCTCTGAGCTTATATGGTGAATTAATCATAAAAAATTAAAATTAAAAACTTATTAAAATAATTTCAACTAAATTAAAAAAAAAAAAAAAATATATATATATATAAGATGTTATATATATATCTTATATAAGACTTTATATGGACATATGGAAAATCTATGCTCTTCCCTTTATCCAGTCTATTACTTCGTACTTACTGCATTGAGTTCATTCATTATTAATATTACACAATTAAAACACAAGATAGTTTACCCAGACAACAGCAGAAATTGTTGTCAAACATCAAGTATTATAATAAAGAAAGTATTTATTTACAAAGTTTAGATTACATATGAGTAAACCCAATGGGTTTTGAATCCTTTTTTACCAAATGCCAATTATTATTTTAACATTAATTTCAAGCTCATTTTAGTGGTCAACATTGCAAGTAGATAGTGATGATTAGTGATCTGTGAACTTGGTCATGGTTAGTGAACTTGAAGTAGGAGGAAAATAAATCAATTTTTAAAAAAATGGATTATTCAATAAACATAAATAGAAGATAATTTTGTTTTCAACAACATAATATGCATAAATCTGTTTTCACAAGACCACAATGAAAAACAGGGGGCATGACCACAGTTCTATTTTCCACCGTAACTGTAGTTCATCCCAAGTGATTTACTAGATAATCTATATTGGAGCTATCATTTCCATTTTGCATCAAAACCTTTGTCATAGTAAAGAATTTATGTAGATACTGAATATGAAAGCACGCCCCATGCTTTTCATTGTGGTTGTGCGAAAATATACAACTTTATACATATTATTTTTTTGAAAATAAAATTATCTTCTATTTATTTTTACTGGGTAATCCATTTTTTAGATCTTTTAAAAGCATGTCTTTAAATTTTATTTTATACTTTTTATTAGTACGATGTTTAAATATTTATGGGAGAGTTTATGATATCTCGTTCAAGGGTATTCGAAGTGTTATGCTGGTTGATTGATTACATCAATGTTCATCCCAAAAATCTACTGCGCATGTGTACTACTCTCCACCTTCTTATGTGTACTATCCATTAACCGTGGAATGAAAGTGAGCTAAAGAAATCATGTAAAAAGCACTTGTTTTATTGTTGGCAATGTTTATTTGTGATAGGACAATATTAATCTTTCTTATTGTTATCCATAAGAAAAAGGAAAATTAATTTTAGTACATCACTATTCTAGATTTAAACACATTATGATATTGTTTCTGCAAAAGTTCTTTTCATATTTGTCATAGTTCAATAATATTTTTATAGTTTACTTTTTCACAGAACGTATGATGATACAAAATAAGATATCTGAAACTAGCATGCAATAGATTACAAAAAAAGATACGATAAATATAAGAATCATAATTAATTAAACACTTACCAAAAATTTATGAGGTTCATTTAGTTTAGATTGGGTAATAAAAGGATGAGTTAAGATAGCAGATAGTAGGATGCGTTCTCTTGGATTTTTTTTCAAAAGTTTTTCAATAAGATCTTTTGCTTCAGGTGAAAAATGTTTAGGCATCTATCAACAAATTACAAACATAACATGACATATTATAAATGAACATAAATATTAACATTAAAAATAGCAATCGCGCTCTTCTTCATTAACCAATTGAAAAAAATAATATCAAGAATTAAATTAAGTATTAAGTATTAGTGAAGTTTAAACATGAAGAAACTGTACCCGTATTTGTGTGAGATAAATAATACTATAAAAATGTTAATAGAGAATAAGTAACATGTCAAATGTGTTTCTGTCCTATCTCATTCAATCACTGAATACTAATCGATAGAATAGTGAGATGACAGTTTTGTGTATTTCTACTCCCACTACATTCTATTCTGAATTGTAAAAATAATATGTCTTCAATGTTATTTAAATAAAATAAATTCAATTTAGACTCTTACAGGGCAGAGTACAAAAATATGCATTCATCATTTTTGTTTCAGGAATCTCAATAACATTTTTACAAATTTAAACATTCTGATTATTTTCAAACATAGATAACACAGTTTATAAAAGTGTTTATGTTAAAATAAAAAATATTGAAAATGTTAGCAATTTTTATTTTAGCACCATCTCAATAAAACTTCATGCATGATTTAGAACGATAATTTGCCTACTGTATTTAGGTGTTTACTTTCTTCAACTCCAACTAATTCAGTAAAAAAAAAATATACTGAAAAACCACAATTTGAAAATTATCAGCATATAAAGAAGTAGTTAACATATGATAAAGATATGTTCCACATTTGTTTATTGCAGCTGAAAAAAAATATAATTATTTAGATTACCTGATAATCTGCCATGACCACTCTTGTCAATGTACTACGAACAGCTTCAGATTCAAATGGTGGTTTACCGGTTAGTAAAGTATATAGCATACATCCAAGGCCCCAAACATCAGCTTCCAGACCATGAGAACTGCGAGTAGCAACCTGTTAACCCAACAACTAATTACAAAAAAATTTATTAAGGACACAATAATAATAATACAATTTAAAAGTGTAGCTTATTAAAATATAATTTGTTAAGTTTAAATTTTACTTTGCACTGCGCCAAAGAAATAACCACATTTGTTTGCGTACTACCCCTGCATAAAAAACAAATCCAAAAATATTTGTTAAAACTGTAATAAATCTGAAGGATATATTAGCTGCTTTTAATATTTATCACTGCTTGAATCAGAAGGTGTTTGATTGTTTTCGTCGTTTCATGCAGCATAATCTTTATTTTCATCAAGGAAATTAGAAATGCAGCATTTCTTGAAGTTCTTCACAACCAGATCATTTGGAATAAAGTCCCATGTAACCACACATATAGAATACTCACATACATGTAATACTCACATATAGAAACTTAGCTTTGAAACAAGACTAAAGAAGTTCATGGAACCACTCCTATAGGGTGGTTCCATGGACTGTAGTCACTCTCAACTTTCAACAAAAATGTTTTTAAATAAGTTTTAATCTGGAATCAGGTTGATATTCCCATAAACATTATATTTATTCTAATATTAATACATTGTTCATCCACCCTTTTCTTGGGAACTAACAATTATCCCAACCGGTAATTCTCACCCTTTAGAATGGTTTTCCTTTTAAATAGACTGCATAAGTTTTTTGCAATGTATAAATAGTGTCAGCATGACTGTACATCGTTGTTTACACTGAAAGTGTATAACGAACAATTTTATCTACAACTGTGATAACTGTTGATGTTGTTGCTGGCATGTCAAAGTAAACATGGGTTTGATTGGTCTATCTGCCATATTAAAAAATTATTTTCTTCTTGTAACTGAGTTACCGTTCTGAAGGCCAATAAATTTTCCTCATCTGGCAAATAAATGTATATTTTGTAATGGATTACCATCCATAGACTATCGTCTATGCCTGTTTATTAAATGATATGGCCATCCTCGATCTGCTTTAAAATCTTCATTCATGTTATTTTAAATTCCTTCAACATTTCTATGGCCTTAATTATGCCATCTCTATTGATATAGCAATTCCTTGCAGCAAACTATATTGAATGTAAGAGAACAGCTACTCTTCCATTTGTATAAACTTCTGTATTCTGCAGTAAAATGCTCTTCTATCTTTATTACTACTCTTAAGCACCCCTCTTTTCTTTTCCATAGACATTTATAGCCTGCTGGCTCTAAATATAACATTCTGGCTGATTACCAATATACTCAGTTTGTTAAATAACTATTTTTCACTTGTAGTAAAGTAACACAAACATTTTACAGAGCTCACTTTTACTAACTTGTTAAAAGTGTAAACTGAACACTATATTCAAGCTTTACTCAACTAACAAAAATGATAAAATGAATACCGAGATAACAAAGGATTAATCATCAATAAAGGTTAACTACAGTTTTTCACAGGATGGCACAGTGAACAGACATTTACAGTATCACTAACAGATGCCCAATCATAAAAATACAGGCACAATTAAACAAGAGAAGATATACAATAATTATGTTATGGTCACTTCCATTTAGCTACTGTATCTCATTACTCACTTCATGTCTATGTTATAAGACTAAAAAGTAATTTAATCCAACACTACTAAACAAAGCTGAGGGACATACTAAGCCAAGAATTATGAAATAGCAAAATTATTTGTTTCTCCTTTGAAGTGAGCAAAAATCATTACTCAATTTTGTTCACTTCAAAGACAAAAAAAATAATTATATTATTTTATAATTCTTGGTTTAATACTTCACTTTTTTATTTAATAGTATTGGATTAAATCACCCTTTAGTCTGATACACATGAAGTGAAAATACAGTTTGTGTATATATATTTTTTATAATGAAAACACAAAAGAAAAATGTAGCACAGATGTATCTACAGAATGTTACTGTTATTTTTTTTTAAAGAATCTTCTATTTGCTATATAAAGGAGAGGCTTATTCAGCCTGTTCCAGAACCCACATTTTAATCAGTCTTCCTCAATCTCTCCTTCCACGAGAATTATATTCAAAAGCTTTGACTGGTAAATAAAAAGAATCAAAAAAATAAATTCAGTGGAAATCATACCAAAGAAAAATTCATTAACTGAAATGCTGATGAGTAATTTATAAGTACTACCTCAGGTGATATGTAATTCGGAGTACCACACATAGTTAGATGTTTCTCATCAGGCCTGGATAGCTGTGTAGCAAGACCAAAGTCAGCAATTTTCTGAAATGATGAAATAAAATAAAGATAATGGAGAAAAAATTATTAAGATAATACATAATTATGACTGAGAGTTTAATTCTACCTTAAATTTTTATTTTCTAAATAAATGTTACTTTTATAAAATATCAACTACAATTGAAATAATATTAAAATAGTGATTAATTACCTTACATCTAATCAACGATAAGAGGGATACTTAAAAGTGCTTTTCATAATAACTGATTTTAAATCTTAAGTTACAAAATAACAATTTTCATATTAAAATAAGTTTGTCATTAAACATTGTCAATTCTTTAAAAAATCATCTTTACAATGAAGATAAGGTGATTGGTTACAAAAATTATTATTTAAGAGTTGATTGTTAAACATAATAAATAAAATGTTCCTGTCTATATTTGATGGTTCAAAAGTACGCATCTTTATTATATTTATAAATATATTTTTCTATTTTTTCTAATTAAATATATATATATATATATATAATATATATATATAAAATATATTATGTCATTTTTATTATTAGCAAACTATTCTGTAATACTGGATGACTTTATAGTTTTACTTTTAAATATTCTGTAATGTTTTTTTTCAAATGTTTTACTTGACCATAACTTCAAGTAGTTCTGACATAACCTCATTACAATTATCTCTTACAATTATGTGATGTATGTACCATGTAGATTGTACTTAACATTCTCTTTATCCTCTTAGTGCTTTTATTTAAGTATAAATGCAAAGAGATAGAGCTGTTAGTGAAAAAGGAGCCAATTTCTGTATAAGCTATTTCTAATTATTTTTTATAGTAATATTTTATAATTTTTTATGTAAGTATTTGTATTGAAAAAACCATACACATACAATAATGAATGTAATAGCAGTTTACAAAATTATAACTTTTTGCACTTATAACTTTTGTTTTTTCTTTGATGTTCGGCACTTTTTCAGATATTGATGCTTCATCAGAATGCTTTTTTTAATGTGATTTAATTAAAAAACATAATTTATATCAGTGACTGAGATGACTTAATTAAAAATATAGTTTATATGTGACTGAAATAGTAAGCATACAGTACTTTCTATGATTTAATATTTTACATTACATTTTTAATTAAATCATACCAAAAAATATTGTGTTGAAGCAAAGAACTCTACAAAAAAAGGACAAAACATAAAATAAAAGAAACAAAAGCACCAAGTACAAAACAACAAATTCTATAAATAATTATATTATGCTGTTTGGATATTATTTACCAATTATTTAAGTAATAGTATATTTTTCATATATTGTAACTTTACTATTATTTTTTTTTATTGCAATAAATATCAGGATAAAGGTAGGAGAATTGAAATTATTGCATCATGAACTGTTAATTTCAAAGCAGCATAAATCCATTGTCATGAGTGACATTTTCACAAGGATTTGTTATCTTTAGAATTAAATAACACTACTAAACAATACTCAGAACCTTGATGATTTTTAACAACAATGTTTGTTATTTTCAAAGGTTGCTGAGAGTTATTTATTAATGTTTCATTAAATGAATAAAAACCACTAATTAGGTGTAATTATATTTATTTTTGTGAATTATAACATAGATCTAGTATAAAAACTACAGAAACATCAATCTACATTATCATATGACAAATCCATACAGAATGTTACAATGGAAGCAGCCATAATGTGCCACTTGCTAATGATGGCTCAGGTAAATATCACTTGCAGACACAAGACTGCTGTCTTTCTGTTGTGGAAAGAAGAAAATCCAAGAATCTATTTTCTTAAGTAAGAAATTTATTTAATAATCATCAGTTTCTTTTCCCTCAATACGGCCAACAAAGTATTTCTTTGACCTCTTACCTCGTAATTCAACCAGAACAAAGTCACTGAGTTCTAATTTGCATGTGTCAAATAGATTAGGCTCTCCATGATCTGAGCTTTCATTACAATTCAGGTCTAGTAACTGAATCTGTGTAGATGTCCAACTTGCTTTTGAAAACTTGGCATCTCTCAGGTTTTGAGCTACCAGTTCGCCCAGCAAGTAAACTGTCGGTTCATTCAAATATCACAACACACAGCTCTTATTAATTCTCCACTGTTTGGAGGAAAGGTTGCAACAACTTTGTTTAGGGCTTCAATATGAAACTGAAATTAGAATGATGCTTACAAATGCATATATTGTGAGGCATCTGTGAACACAAAAGAATATATTTTGGATGAAGTTCATGAAACTTTGATAGTTTTATTTTGATTCCTGGAAACTCCATTTGAAACAAGCTGAATTCTTCTTTGGCTGTCATTATCATATGTCTCTTCTGGAAGGAAGAACATTCGCCTGGGTTAGGATCCTTTATTGATATGACACCTTTGATGCCAGGAGTCTGGTGGCTCAAATCATCATGACAATAAAACTATTACTGTTTGTTAAGTGGTTTCATTCAGGGAAATCCAGCTTTGTTGAGCACTTTTCTCCTCAAAGTTCTTTTTTCACCTCAGGTGTATCACATACCAGCTTTCTTATTACTGTTAATGTTTTCCCAGGACTGTGTGGTAATGATTGTATCACCTTTTTTTACAGCCCTGCCTAGTGACTATGGACATCAATATAAACCTAATTTTGGTGCTTCATTTCTAGCCTTTTCATTTTTTCTTCTTCTTGCATACATCTTTGTCTTTCTGCATCCTTTAAACACTTTAGTTTTAACTTCATGGTACTACTAGAATTAATTTCCTTTATCTTCTCTCTTCTTTTCTTGTCCCTTTTCTAAATGCACATTTCTTCTTCTTCTTCCTTAAGCTTTTGCCTTAACTTTTTCATTCGAACTGTAGAACTCATTTTTCTTAAAAGTACATAAAAAGTTAATAACCTTTCAGAAGAGGCTGAAATGATTTACTTTGATATAATTCTTATATGGTAAGGTATATTGTGTCACCAAAAATTATGTACCTGGATTCAGATTTTTTTTTCTATTAAAATTCCTCATTAAATAAAG